>NC_056003.1:106472727-106769712 GCF_018446385.1 Zingiber officinale
GAGTCCAACCTCGCTTCCACACCTAAGAATCTGAAGAAGAAAAAGAAGAATAAGAGAAGAGGGCCAAGAGGCTATGCATATTTGAGGAAGAAGTTGAAGTCGAAATCAAAGCCAAACCGAAGTCAAAGTTAAAGGAGGGCTCACTGGGACATTTAGTCAATCAACTTCCTAGAAGGCGTGGACTTGGTTTGCTTCAATATCTCCTGACTATTCAGCTTCCCATGAAATCACATACTGATATCCTAGCAGACTCCCTGAATGTTGAAGTAGATCATATTTGGAGAAAAATGCCTTCAGGATTCCTTGCACGATGTTGATAAGAACAAACAACGTTTTCCATTGATCCTCTTTTATTGGCGGGGCTATGCTCTCGACAATTTTTCAGTGTCATCCATGTCAATGCCTCAGTTTAGGGTCTCAACTCAATGTTCTCACAAACGATGCTAATTTATTCTTGCTTGAGATTGTCGAAATATGAGACACTGATGAGTTGTCTTTGATGTGGGCCACATTGACAAAAACTAGGGGAGGGTTGATTACCTAGGAAGCTCGTTGTTCCTGCCTGAGATCTCCAAAAGATGAGCCACTGGTGAGTTATCTTTGATGTGGACCACGTTGGCGAAAGCTGAGGAAGGGTTGATCGATTGAAAATCTCGCAAAGCTAGAAAGAGAGAGAGAGAAAGAAAGAAAGAGAGTATTAGAATGAAGGCCGAGGGTGCTCTGCCTCATCCATTCCAATGCTCAAGTTAGGTCTCTGATAGAGGAGATGGAGAAGAAGAACAGTAAAGAGAATATAATGGGAATGTGAGTGCACGCATATACCTGTGTGCTTACCTTTGCCCAATGGAGTGTGTTCCTTTTATAACACTATTGAAGAAGGAATAATACTTCTCTTCTCATTAATTGAAGCCATATCCCAATAAAAAAGTATCACATCATTGTATATAGAAGATCTGTAATATAGAAGATCATGTATGTCATGCCATGTTAACCTTGTGGCTCCATGTGCTCTGATAATCCATGTGCTATCCCATGTGATACGCCAATTTACGTGTTGACCCACGTGCTACACCAGCTCATATGATATTGAGATTGTTCAGCCAAAGGATGTGGCCTATTAAGTGGAGGAGTGTTGGATCCAAGTAGGAATGAGTGGAGTGTCTAGTTGACGGGGCTTAGAGTATTGAATAGGACAGTCAGATAGACGGATCAGATCGATATAGAGCTGAGCCAACTGGGCGATGGTGTTGAGTTGATGGAGCTAAGATGACTAAGAGGGGCGGTCGGACTGGTGGATCCGAGATGACTGAGTAAAGTGGTCAAATTGGTAGATCTGAGATGACTGAATGGGACAGTTGAATCGGTGGATCAGAGATGACTGAGAGTGGCGGTTCGATCAGTGGATCTTTGCCAAGTAGGTAAGAGTGTCGATTCAGTGGATATGAGTCAATTGGTAAGAGTGTTGGTTCGGAAGAACTTAGCTGACTACGCAAGAGTGTTGGTTTAGTGAAGATGAGTTGATTGACAAGAGTGTCAGTTTGATGGAGCAGAGTTGACTAGAAAGAGTGTCAGTTTGGCAGAGATGAGCTGACTGGGTTGAAGGAACTGACATTCGTTAAGAAGACTCGGGAGTTAGCCTTTGTTGGGAAGACTCGTGAGTTGATCTTTGTGGGGAAGACTCTGGAGTTGGTCTTTCCTTGGAAGACTCCTCGAGAGAGGTCAAAACTCAGCTGGTTGAGTCGGCTTGGTAGTTGACACACCCTATGGAGTCTATTGACCAAGTTAAGAACCTATCACATGACCCTTATTTACCTTTGCTTCACTATAATTAATTTATTTATAATTTAGTGTTTAGTATTTTTACTGTGGTTCATGTGTATCATCATAAAATTTCTATCTTCTATTTTTTTTATAATCTAGGTATCTAGCTCTTCGAACTGACTAATTTTAGATGTGACTGGTCTGACCCCACGAAAATTTTCCTCTAGCCACTAAGATAAATTGGGAAGTTATCCCGAAGGCCCATCTAAGTGGCCATCTTTCTTAGGGTTGTCATCCCACTGGAGGAAGTTCCTGCAGTACACTACAATTGAGATTTGACTCTTAGATATTTGATTAACCATTTAGAAGACTTAATCATTATACCGTTGTCAGGGGCTTCTATCATCTATTAAACTTAGTATTTATTGTCACTAGCAACTGTAGGATCGGAGAACGCTCTAGAGGGGGGGGGGGGGGGTTGAATAACTCTCATTAATTGTTTACTTTTTCAAAAAATAAAGAATACATAGTAGAAAATAAAATAAAAAATTCGCTAACTCCTTTTGTTTTTTACTTGGTTCGAAGTTTATGACAACTTCTACTCAAAGGCCTGCACTCGTTGAATACTTTCAATGGAAAATCCACTAATGGCTAAAATATGACAAGAGAATTCAAAATTTTAAAGTGCAAGTAATAAAAATAAGTATACTGATGACTTTAGAGTAGAAAATTGAACGTCATCGTCGGAGCAGTGTTTTTGTGTTTGTTGGGATGTATACTATAAGCCTAACTTTTGTATGAACATCTGTTTTGAAATATTTTGAAATGAGAATCACTTTGGTCAAATATTTGCATTTTATATTTTTATATATGTCAATGCAGTTGTCCATTTAATTTATATTGTAGATAACATGGTGTGTGGTGCCACACAGAAGATCATGTTATTGGTTCCTTATAAATTATAAATAGTAGCTCACAACCAAGATGAATTGGGACAAATCATTAGAACGGTTGTAGTGTAATTTGATATTAGTCTGTCTTGGCTATAAAATTACACTAGTACACTATGTGTGTATTGAGCAGGACCATTTGAGGTTGTTCGATTTATACTGACTACGTAAAAGAACAGAACCTCTATTATTATGGATGTACATCCTCTTAATCCCTATATAATAACAAGTATGTATACTTAGTATTTATTTCTTTAACTTATCAATGGGTGAGATTTATTCCTTAAATCAATAGGCCCGATGAGTTGGGAAATAGTACTATTTATATGGTGTGTTGTTGATTATAGAAGGAATCTGTGTCCTAATTATTTAGGTTGATGATGTCCCCTTGAGGAGCTCATAAGGATTATCATGTAAACCATGTAGGTGGACTTAGTCCGGCATGATAATAAAGTTGAGTGGTACTACTCTTGGAATCAGATGTTAATTAATTAAGTTGTCAGTAACTCATTTAATTAACGAACATACGGTATCTTAAACACTGAGAGATTAACGCACTCATGATAGGAAGGAGCTCATATTGTAATATAGGATTGGTACGGTAGTTCAATAATAACCCTTTAGTGGTATGAGTTATTATTGATGGACTTGAGTTGGGTGTTCCGGCCGAACACAGGAAGCCCAAGCCCATCAAGAGGCCTAAACCAATTCCTCCTATAGGTCCCTGTTGTAGCCTCTATATAAAGCATCGCATCCACCCATCCGGTTTGATTTTTGTTTTTGGTTTTCTCTTCCTTACCTAGGTCCGGCGGCAAGGCTTATAAAAAGGAGTAAGTGGTGCCCCAAAAACCTAATTTTCCCACAAGTCTCCTCCACCTTTGCTTAGGGCCGGCGACACAATTCTTCCCCTCCTCTTTTATTGTGGTCGGCGCCCCCCTTCCTCCTCCTTGCTTAGGGCCGGCGCCCCCTCCTTCTCCTTCCTTGTGGCCGATGCCCCCCTTCCTCCTCCTAGCTTAGGGCCGGCGCCCCCCTCCTCCTCCTTGTGGGCGGCGGCTTGAAGAAGAGGAAGAAGAAGAGAAGGCGCCCCATCCTAGAGCATCTCCCCTTGGTGGTCGGTGGTTTGGAAGAGAAGAGTAGAAGGGTGGTTTTGTCTTGGTAGATCGTTGCCTACACGACGTCCAAGAAAAGGAGAGGAATACGACAGAAGATCAAGAGGTCTTTAGCTACAAAGGAAATGTACAACTAGTTCTTTAATTTCGTTGCATAATTAGTTTTGTTTTCTTTGTATCAATTTTGAATACCAACACAAGAGGCCAGCGATCTTGTACTTCGATCAAGGTGTGCTTTGATCCGTCAAGAACTTGCTTGATTGATCAAACACATGTCTAATCGAACATGTGGGTTGCTAGGAAAAGTTCTATTGTAATGATCCAAATTTCCTCATTTGGAGTTATAATAGTGGTTAAAAATATTTAGAAATACTTTAGAAATATTCTAGAGATTTTTAGAAATTTTTAGAGTATTTTTATGTAATTTTTGGAGGTCGTTTGGTATTTTTACTAAACGAAAGAAGTTGCAAAAAAATAAAAAAATTTAGCCGAGGTTCGAACCGGAGACCTTCGGCTTAGCAAAGCCTTTCATTGTCTCGGCTGACCAGGAGCCCAAGCAGGCGTTGCTGATTAAAAGAAGCATGAAATGTATTTAAGTAGTAGAAGTTAATAACAAAAAATAATAGGAAGAAAAGGGTTGCAGCCGAGATTTGAACCCATGAGCCAAGCCTTAAGCAACGCGCGGCTGACCAAGTGTTCACGCGGGCGGTTCTGTTTAGAAAAGGGTAGCAAATTTATTTAAGATAGTTAATAGAATATTAAGGTTATAAGAAGAGAACTTAGGGCTTAATTTTTCCTGTGACCTAATTTCTTCCTCTCCTCTCTTCGGTGTGCGACGGCGATTCTCTCGGGCGAAATCCACAGCAGGAGCTAGGGCACGATTCCGGCGGTCGGCGGGTGGCTAAATTCGGGGGGTTCTTCACCGTCGTGATCCTTACGTCGAGGAGGAGCCGTGAGCATGAAGCAGGGGTCGAGAGCTCGAGTGTACCAAACCCTAGAAGTTCCTTTCTCCGGTTGTGAGTCCAAGAAATCGCTGTAAGTGCTTCCTCACCTACAGTAGAGTAGTTCCAAATTCTTGCGAAGTTCCAGGTTCGAATTGAGTTTTCCGTGAGGTCCTTGAGTTGATTCCGAGGTTTTCATGAGGATTTTTGATTCGGCTGTGATTGGTTGTTGGAATTATGGATACCTGATTTCAACAAGTTTATGAACTGTCTAGAATTTGTTTTTTTGTGACATGCATGGTCCTGATATAGATTTCTAGTTTGTTTTCCTGAGTGGTTTGAATTATCTGGCAGAAATGAGAAACGAAGATTGAATAGAAAGGTTAGGTTAAATGTTTATAGATTAATGATATTTTTGGGTGGTCTCTTTAAGTATTGATTTACTACTGTGCTGTCGTTAAGATTTTAAGCTCTTATATGTTTATACTCTTGAGTTAAGCCATGGAACTGTTATTGAATAGAACTGATCTCAATGGGACTGTTACAGAACGGAACTAATGACTGTGATTGAATTGAATTGTTTAGTTCACAACCTATAGAGTAATGCAAATTATGATTGATGCTTTGAGTGGCTGTTTTAAATTTTTAGTAGCATGAAGTATGGTTATACTTTGGGACTTTTTCCTTACCATAGCATTGAGCATGAAGAATAGATGCCTTGGTTTTGGTTTCCAGTAGCATGCTGTGGTTTGTCTTTTGGCTTCCGGATTTTGTGGTAAAGGATTGTGATTGTTAGGGATTTTTAGAATAGCCCCAAGATTTTGTTGTTTCCTTTGCAATTCTATTGAAGCATGGTTAAAAGATTACGGTTATCTTATAAAAGCTTAGCTGTGAATAAGTTTTATATAGGTATTGTTTTAGTTTTCCAGCAAGCTTTAATTGGTTGTAGCCTTGCAAATCTTGGTTTGTGGTTTGAGATAGCATGGATATCTGGAAGTGTTCGGATTGTAGTTTTGAGCCATTGTTTGTATAGTGCAGTTTCAATTCCAGAATTTGCTTATGTTAAATCTGAGCTTGAGGTTTAGATATGCTACTTTCATTGAAGTATACAGATTTGAGGTTCTTTATTCTAGCATGAGGTTTAGATATGTTTTCTAGTTATACTCATTCTAGGATACAGATTTGAGTTTCTTTATTCTAGCATGTGGTTTAGATATGCTTCTTTGCTACCATTCATTTAAGCATACAGATTTTGTAGGACCGTTGGGCCGGCTAGAAGGGGAGGTTGAATAGACCTGAATAAAACACAACCATTTCTCGGACAATTAAGCTAACACTTGAAAAATAGATTAAGCAGAAAATAAAGCATAAAAACGAGGCACCGGATTTGCCTTGGTTACAACCGGGGAGGTTGTTAATCCAAGGAAGATGGTTGCACTAAGAACTCCTTCAGGCGGAGAAGCCTCGTTTACAGCAGTGTAGGCACAAAAAGAATGAAGCTAATCAAAGCAATGGAAGCACACAAGTGTTGTTACAATTTCTGAACTAATGAAAAGCTTCTGGACCAAGGCTAT
The DNA here is from genome assembly GCF_018446385.1 of Zingiber officinale. Lineage (NCBI taxonomy): Eukaryota > Viridiplantae > Streptophyta > Magnoliopsida > Zingiberales > Zingiberaceae > Zingiber > Zingiber officinale. The sequence continues at coordinate 106,479,063 of NC_056003.1, forward strand.
ATTTATAGCCTTGGTCGGGGCGCCTGGAAGGGTTCCGGGCGCCCTGGGGGGATAAAGTTTTATCCCCCAACGTTCAGATCGCGTAAATCGCGATCTTGGTCAAAATCAGGGTCCGGGCGCCCAGATTGATTCCGGGCGCCCCGGAGCAAAAAGTCAACTGCGGTTGACTTTTTGTCCGGGACCACTTCTCCGTTAAGTCCCTGTCTCGGTCCGGGTCTTTTGCTCCGGATCCACTTGATTGGGTGATCTCTGACATCCGGAATATGGCTCACCCGAACCCATCTTCCGGTCTTCTCGAGCATGCTTCCCTCTGGCTTCTCCGGAATCGCGCATGTCCTTCTCGTCCACCAACGTACTCATCCGCAGACTTCTCGATCGCACCCCGTGCCGACCTTCGCGCTAGCTGCGCCTCTTGCTCCCGAGCAATCTTCCACTCCGCGTACCTCGGAACCATCGCGCACTTCCTTCTCGCTCACGGTACTCTTCCGCAGCTCGTCCCTGACGCACCACAGGCCGCCCTTCTCGCTAGCCTGCCTTCCGCCGAGTACTGTGCTCCTAAGCTCCCGCACACTTAGACACAAGGTTAAAAACAAGGACCTATCTTAACTTGTTGATCACACCAAAACAACCTTGGGGTTCCAACAATCTCCCCCTTTTTGGTGTGATCAACCCAAGTTAAACTAGGGTCAGCAATAGATATGAAATTAATTGCAATAATATGCAACATGATAGAAAAAAAATAAAATTTCAAATTTTAATTTACAATTTTTTCTACCTCCCCCTAGACTTATACTTTCCCTTCTCCCCCTTTGATCACAATAAAAATGGGGTTCCATAAAAAACAATCTAAGGGTAAAAGACTTAAAAAAATATTTCAATAAATTTCTAAGTTTTTAAGAAATTTAGAAAGTTTTTCTAAGTAATTTAAGCTGAGATTTCTTGTTTAAAAAGATTCTTAACAAAAAAAATGATTTTTGAGAATAAAGATATTCTAAGCAAGTAAATTTCTAATTTGAAATAAAATGTTTTGAATAACCTTTTTCAAGCACTAATTAATTCTTGTATTAATGCTTCATTAGTAAGTTAATTAAACATTTATTTCAATATTTTGGCTTCCAGGTCGTGGCGAGGCACTAGACCTTCTTGGTTATTGGAACAACAACCACTTCCTTAGACAAAGCCTCATAAAGAAATTCTTTGTTTAATTTTCTCACTTAAAGTGCAAATTTTAATTTTAAAATTAATTTAAGCATGATTTAGGAACCCAATATAGGTTCCAACTTACTGGATTAACTAAAAAGTTTTTAGGAACATATTTTCTTGAAATGTTCCTAATTTGTCCAGGGTGATATTTAAAGTACCAATTTAAATTATTAAATCTTCTAACATTGGTTTTAGATGAACATGCATGGTTTTTTAAGTTGTCTACTTGAATTTTCAAATCATCATTTTCAAGTTTCAATTTTTCATTTGCTAGTTTTAATTTATCTAATTCTTCTAAGAGACAAGACTTAGCTAGAATTACTTTTAAATTTTTATTTTCACTTTCTAATTTGCAGCAATCTTTTATTAAAAGTTTAACAAACTTAAACATTTTATCGGGAGGAAGAGGTACTCGACTTACCTTGTCGATCTCGTTGTCCGCTTCTCCCCCGAGCTGCTGCTTTCGTAGCTTCCCCTTCATCGATGCTTTCGATGCTCATTTCGAAGAGCTTGAATCGCAGTCGTCGTCTTGATGACTCGCCATCGGTGTGAGTCCGGAATGCTTCGACTTCCGATTCGGACGACGATCGTCCCACGTCGCCTTCATGGCCTTTCGTTTTGGATAGGCTTCTTACCCTTTTCCTTGTCTTTGTTCTTCACTTGGGGCGTTGTCCTTGACATGCCCTTCTTCGCCGCTGGTAGCAGCGGATCGTTCTTTTCTTTCTACCGTGGATGGTTAGTTTTCTAGAATTATATAACTTAAATCGCCTTACCATCATTACCATTTCCTCGCCGTTGAGAGAAGATTCCGATTCAGGTTTGCTCTCGAAGCTTTGAGGGCGACGTTGTTCTTGGCCTCTTCATTCCCGCACATCTTGACTCATGCACTTCAAATGTTGAAAAATTCTTCTAATGAAATTTTTTCTAAGTCTTCGAAATGTAAAAGCATCTACTAATGATGCCCATTTTGAATTTCTAGGGAAGGAATTTAAAGCGTACCTGAGCGAATCTCGGTTACTTACCTCTTCTCCGAGATTCAAAAGTCCGGTGATGAGCTCCTGTATCCTCGAGTGTAGATGTGCAATTGTTTCACCTTCTTCAAGACGGAGGTTGGTGAGCTGGTTGCGAAGTAAGTCCCGTCTCGCAAGCTTGGCTTCGGATGTTCCTTCGTGTAATTCAAGGAACTTCTCCCAAAGCTCCTTTGCCGAATTGTAGGTGCCGACACGGTTGACTTCTTGTGGAGGAAGTACGGTTAGCAGATGGAATTCGCTTTCTTGTTTGCCACGTACTCGGCTGCTCTTTCTTTGTCCATTGACTTTTGTTTTGCCTTCGGGAGCTTCAAAATCGAGTTCCATTATTAGTAATAAATCAAAATCGGTACCGAAAAATACCTCCATGTGCTTCTTCCAGCTTGCAAAGTCCCCCTCGAATTTTGGCGGGTGGATGTTAGATCCGGCCATCTCGTTGCTTCGTTCGGCGGTTAGTCCTCCTGAAGCGTCTCGGCTCTGATACCACTTGTAGGACCGTTGGGCCGGCTAGAAGGGGGGGTTGAATAGCCCTGAATAAAACACAACCCTTTCTCGACAATTAAGCTAACACTTGAAAAATAGATTAAGCAGAAAATAAAGCATAAAAACGAGGCACCGGATTTGACTTGGTTACAACCGGGGAGGTTGTTAATCCAAGGAAGATGGTTGCACTAAGAACTCCTTCAGGCGGAGAAGCCTCGTTTACAGCAGTGTAGGCACAAAAAGAATGAAGCTAATCAAAGCAGTGGAAGCACACAAGTGTTGTTACAATTTTTTTAACTGATGAAAAGCTTTTGGACCAAGGCTATAGTTATAGCCTTGGTCGGGGCGCCTGGAAGGGTTCCGGGCGCGACGAGATCACCCAAGCTGTGGATCCGGATCGTAAAATCCAGATCGAGTCGAGCACAACTGATTGGAGGCGCCGAGCAAAAAGTCAATCATGTTGACTTTTGTGGACCAGGTCCCCGATAACCCGTCTGTCCTGAGTGGCGTGGTCATGATCCGACAGTTGGGATGAATTCTATCCCACCCAGGCTCCCGGAACCCTTCCGGTCTCTCGAGCAGTGCTCTCAATTCGTCCTGTCCTTCTCGTCCACCAGCGTACTCATCCGCAGACTTCGTCCCTCGATCGCACCCCGTGCCGACCTTCGCGCTAGCTGCGTCTCTTGCTCCCCGAGTAATCTTTCGCTCCGGCTTTCGTACCTCGGAACCATCCCGCGCACTTCCTTCTCGTCTGCCGGTGTACTCTTCCGCAGCGCCTCGTCCCTCGAACGCACCGCGTGCCGTCCTTCTCGCTAGCTGCGTCTTCCGCTCAAGTACCTGTACTCCTAAGCTCCTGCACACTTAGACACAAGGTTAAATACAACGCAGGACCTAACTTAACTTGTTGATCACACCAAAACAACCTTGGGGTTCCAACAGATTTGAGTTTCCTTGTTACCTCAATATGCATGAACAGTTTTATTTATAAGCATGCAATTTTATTTAGCATCTCAACACAGTTTTATTAAGCATTTCAGTTCCAGATTTTTCTTCCTATCAATATTTCAAGTTTAAGCAAAGTATAAGAAAGATAAAGAAAAGAAAGAGAAAGACCAAGGCCTTAAGTAGATCCCAAAGTCGAGACTTTAGGGATTTTGACACACAAGGTGCTTATTAAAATGCCGAGGCATTATATATTAGAAGTAATAAAAGATAACAAGTATTTTACTTTTTAAGAGGCTAGTACCGGACTTCCGAGGTTGTTGTTAAACAAATCCAGGTGTCCAATTCCGATGTCTTGGCCATGGTAGACCGAGGTTTGCTCTTTTAGGATTGGTGGCTCGCTACCCCAACCTATTAGGGAACGCGCATAAGATGGTACTACGCCTGGGCCCAAGAAGAAAGCTTATTATTATTTTGAAGTATTAAAGTATAAGTTTTAAACAAGTGAAATAAAAAGAATAAGTTTTTAAGCAAGTGAAATAAGATTCAGAAGGTGTTGCTAGCATGTTATTCTGATTAGCTTTACATGTTTAGCATTCCAGTATGCCTTGTTTCTTTTGCTATTAGATGAGCATGAGTAGTGTTTCTTTCTAAGCATTTAGTTTTAGATTTCTTCCAATTACATGCATATTCGAGTTTTGTGAGTTAGATAGCGCTTACTAAACAATTTTGCTTATAGTTGCATTTTCCTCTTACTGCAGATAGAGCAAAGGAAAAGCTATAGCAAAGGAAGGCGACAAGGAGGTGTTCGATGATGTGTGATGCCAGGACTATGGGAGAGACTTGGGCATTTTTAAGTTTCCGCATTTTAGTGATTAATAAATATTTAAGATTGTATCTTACATCTCTTGTCATTGGAGATTATTCTGTTTTAGATTGTATGCTGAGAGGAGTTTGACACTTATTTAATTGCGTGAGTGTTGATATATGTTCCAACCGCCTGTGGCTGATGCATACTATATATGTACCTCAGTTTATGGTCACCGGTACAGGGGAGATGCTGCCGAAATTTTTCGGTAGAGACTCCTCGTGGTTTCGATCATACCGGTTAGGTAGAGTTAGTAGTTAAGTAACGGTCACCCTTAGAGAGTAGTAATAGTAAGAAGGGTGGTCGTTACATCTGTACTTGTACAATTTTTATACAGGGAAATTTAAACAGAATGGAATTCCAGCGCCTTTAGTGTTGTGGAGAGCTTTTCAGAGTAGCACGTAAGAATGAAAGACGTTTGGAATGATGTTCTTAAGGTGATGGTTGAACCCTCCTTTTATAGCCTTGTCTGGGTGTCTGGACCTATCCTGAGCGCCCCGATCAACTTGACATGGAGTGACCTTAATGAATCTCTATCCGCTAAAGTTTATCCCGATCCAGGTGCCTGGACGCTGACGTGTGACAGCCAATCAAAGTGCACCACCTTATTGTTGATCCCGGTGCGACCAGTTAGAGGGGGTGAATAGCCTACGATCAAAGTTAGAATAAAAATAATCTTTTGCTTTTCAAACTTAGCAAAGATGCACAATTAGATTAAACTACAATAGATAATTAATATTAAGGAAATAAAATCAACTTAAAAGACAAGAGACGCAATAATTACTTGGTTACAACTTATGTGGTTATTAATCTAAGGCGGTTGAAAGCTCAATAAAAATATCCTTCATTGAAGGAGGAGAAGACTCTTACACTCTTTGAAAGCTCAGAAATAAACTAGGAATTGAATACTTAAGTTCTTATTAAATTCCTAGGTCTAGGAGCCTTTTTATAGCTCCTGGAAAATATTATCCACATCTTGAAGACGCATTTAAGGTGGTCCAAGGCACCTTCAATAGGATAGATTTTATCTATTGAAGATAAAACTTTACCTTCGACGAACGACTAGTGAAGGCGTCTTTCATAGTCTTGAAGGTGCCTTCCATGAGGTTATGAAGGCACCTTCCATAGGTCCTGGAAGGCACCTTCCACAAGGCATATCAGCCTCCAACTGTTCTTCTTCGCATGAATGATGCTCCGATTATCCGAAGTTAAGTTCACCCGAGCCCAACTCCGACCTTCTCCTCGAGCAGGCTTCCTCCTCGGCTTCTCATCCCTTGAATGTCGTGCACGTCCTTTTCATCCATCGGTGTACTCTTTCTCAGCTCCTCATCCCTCGGATGCACCGAATCTGTCGGCTCCTTTCCCGTGTCATCCTTCTCATCTGCTGCGTCTTCCACTTAACTTCTTGTGCTCCTAAGTTCCTACACACTTAGATACAATGCATCAAACACAACAAGACCTAATTTAATTTGATCGACCACATCAAAACTACCACGGGGTACTTATACTTAATTGCACGAGTGGCTGGGTTCAGGCTTACCCAAGCGCCTAGACCCACTCCGGGCACCTAGAAGCACTTTTTCTGACCAATTTCTAGTGTTCGATTTCTTGCATCACAGAGTTAACAAGACTAACATAATATAATAATTATAATGAACATGATAGTCTCGAGACTGTCTGGTCCTGACTTTGAACTTCATTAAAATTTTAAGTTGAATCGATGTCTACTGTTCCCTCAACGTGGAGCGCATCCTCACCTACTCCTCTTACGAGAGTTAGCTTTGGCTAAACTCCTATTTGAACTTTTTCTCAGCATCCGATCTTGACCTCTCTGGGACTTCCTCTAGATGTCTAATCGTTAACCCGCCTAGATTTTCACATTGTATTCGTAACCCTCATACTTTAGCCCGATGTCCTTGGTCTACCAAGTCTTCTGCTCTGTCCCCTAGACCAGGACTTTGTGCCTAATCTCTTGATCATGACTTCTTGTTTAGTCTCAACTAGGACTTGCCTACACACTCGAGTAACATTATTAGATCACAACAACTCTTAACTTTGAATCTTTATCAATATTAAAATACAGGTTTGATTAATTGGTGCTTCCAGCACCAACAATCTCTTATTTTTTGATTTATGGTAGCATAGTTTAAAGTTAAGTAAAATATAACATTTGAACATTTAAGTAAGTAAAAAAAACTTTTAAAATATAATGTAAGGAATTTTTGAACATTTGAACATTCAAAAATGCTCCCCCTTAATAATCTCTCCCTCTAAAATTAAGATCTTTTAAAAATACTTAACTTTTAGCTCATCTCTTCTCTTTTTTCATATATCAAAAATAACATTGGGAGTTAAAAAAAACATTACCAAGTTGTTGGGAAAAAAATATTTTACTAAGTTTTTCAAATGGATTTTTAAAAACCTGAATTTTCCAAACAGAGTTGTCAAATGAAATTTCAAAATATATATTTTATAGAATTTTCAAACATATAATTTTTAAAGTAAAGATTTTTGAAACATGTTCCTCCTAATTAACTCCCCGGGAGGTTTTTAAAAACATACTTATTTTTAAAATATATTTGTAAAAAAAAATTCAAGTAAAAAGACTTAGAAATTCGGATTAAAATTTTTCAAGTAAAAAATTTAGACGTAGAATGAATTTTCAAAAAATATTTTTAACTTAATGAGAATATTTAAAAAACAATTTTAGTTTTTTTAAAAGAAAACATATTTTAATTTTGGAAAAAAAACTTTGCACTTAAAAATCTACTCACAAGATATAGAACTTTAAGCATGGGAAAAAAAATTAATGCTGGCAATTAATTAACAAAGTAAACCCTAGAGTTTAAGCATTTGATTTTACATAATTCAACATTGATAGTATAATATTTGAAAATAATTATCTATTAATTTGTCCTTTAGTTTTGAATAATTTAATCAATTTAAAGTTTAAATTGATTTGTATTAATTAGATTAATTACCTAGGTTAATTAAGGAGTTTGGATTTAATTGATTAAATTGATTAGATTAAGTTAAATTAATTAAGTGAATTTGATTAATTAAGTTTTAATTGAATTACTTAGATTAATTAGATTGAATTAATTAGGTTGTGTTTAACTAATTAATTAAATTAGTTAAGTTTGATCCAGAGTTTTAATTAATTTGTTTGTTTAAATTATTTTATTAAATTTTAATTAATTTGTTAAGTTTAATTAATTAATTTAATTTTGATTAATTGATTTAATTTTAATTGCTTAGTTTAAGTTGAATTAATTGAGTTAGAGATTTAGATTAATTTAAATTGATTAAAAGAATTTTTAATTAATTAATTGTTGGATCGAAAAGTGCTAGAGAGGGGGGGAAATAGCGCTCATGACTTTCACTCGTTTCGGAATCAGAAAATGTTCGAGTTAACACAGTGGAAATGATAAACAGAATAAACACAAACACAGAGAGACAACAAGGGTTTACTTGGTTCGGAACCTAGGGCGACTCCTACTCCAAGGCTTGTGATCGAAGATCGCTTTCGGTGGGCAATCACTATCAGTTCGAAAAAGACTTTTACAATTAAGGATTACAAGTGCTGAATAAAGAAATGGTACTGACAATACACAAGAATTACGAGGTCGTTAGTTGTCGGAGTACCAGCGCGTGGTGGAAGCGTTCGAAAGCACCGGTTGTTTTGTTCGAGATTAATGTATGGTTGCTTCCCGAGCCTTCTTTTTATAGGCTCTTTACTGTTGATCCAGATCCCCAAGTCTCGGGATCAGGCTTGACCCGAGGTGGATCGGTTAACCGATCCCTGCGTTCGGTCGACCGATCAGGCGATCTCCTCCTATCTGATCCGCTTGATCCGCTCGCTCCGCTTCGATCTGGTCAAGTCTCATCCCGGGTTCGGTCGACTGATCCCGCCGTTCGGTCGACCGATCCGCTTCTCTGACCCGATCAACCTGACCTGATCCAGTCGTCGATGATCTTTGGTTCGGTCAACCGATCCAAAGGTTCGGTTGACCGAACCTCTGGTCGAGCCTGGTCCAATCTCTGTGAATCTGATCTGCTGACTAGGGGGTTCGGTCGACCGATCCCAAGGTTTGGTCGACCGATCCAGGTCAGATCTAACCCTGCACAAAAATATTAGTCACCTGTAAAACAGAGTTAGAACACAACAGATAATATGCGAAAAATAGGTTTTGACAGTCGTTGGACTGTCCGGTTCTGACTTCGGATTTTTAACTAGAAACCCTAGGTTGAATCGACGCCTACTGTTCCCTCTTCCGGGGAATGCGTCCTCACCTACTCCACTCAGGAGAAGTTACCTTTTGCCAGTTCGGTCCTCCAGACCGACTGGACTTTTGCTCGACGCTCGAATCTTCCGGTCTTCATGCTGGACGCCTGCTCCATGACTCGTCCAGACTTCCATTTGGTCCGCGACACCAGGATTTCCACCTAGGGTTACCGCCCCTTAGGGTTTTTGCCTGAAGCCCTCGACCCGCCAAGACTTTCTGCATAGTGTTACCACCCCTTATGACCTAGGGTTTCCACCCCCTAGGGTTATCCACCTGCCTAACCGCAGTTAGGACTTTTACCTAAGTACACTTAGGACTTTTCTGCAAGTTCATTCAAACTGTTAGATCACAACATAACCTTAACTTTGAATCTTTTGCCATTATCAAAACTTGGGTTCGATCGTCGGATGCTTCCTGCACCAACAATCTCCTCCTTTTTTATTATAGCAACTAAAATTTAAAGTTAAGTAAAACAAGATGCACAAATAAACATAAGCAAGCTGTAAAAGGTTTTAAGTAAGAAAGTAAGCAAGCTTCAGTAAACAGTTTAAGTGCAAGCATAATTTAAGCTAAAACATACTTAATTTAAAGTGTATAAGGCCCCCCTTAATGAGAGCTCTCTTTTTCTTATCACTTAATTTGAATTTATCCTACTCTCTCCATTTTCCATATATCAAAAACTTTTGTAAGAAATAGGGGCAAGATGAAAGGTCTAAGTTTTTAAAACCAATGAATTACGTTTTCAACTAAAAAAGTTTAACTTTAAAACAGTATTTCTTATAAGTGAAATTGGCTAAGTAAAAATTTATTTTTGAAGTAAAAAAAATTAAAGCAGAAGAAATTTTTTTTCGAAGTTGGTTTTAAGAAAGCTAAGTTTAGTAACTAATTTAGCTAAAAAGATTTTTCTTTGAACCGAAACATAGCTAAATTAAAACAAATTAAAACAAAATTTGTGCAAATTTAGGAAAAATTAAAACAAATGATTTTTGAAAGGCAAGTTTTGAAAGTAGTAAGCTAAGTTTTGCAATTAAAAATGAATTAGCTAGTTTTGAAAGACTTTGTTGAAAAATATTTCGTTAAATTCTTAAAGTCTTTTAAAAAGACATTAATTTCGAAAAGATTTTTGAATAATTTTTAAAAGATTCTAAAAATTAGGTTAACTTGAGACCTTTGTAAAATGCTTGAACAAAACATTTTAGAAAATGGTTAGCTAAGTTGGAAGGAATTTTCAAAATAAAATTCAAAAAGTCTTTTAACTTAGTTAATTTTGAAGACGGCTATAGAAGTCACTTAGCTAATTTTTAAAAAAAAATATTTAGACGAATAAAGAATTTGAAAACCCTTAAAGGCAAAGGAGGAGCAATAAACTTAAAACCCTAATGTCCAAGCATGAGTTGAGTTAAATAGATTGTAAATTAACCAATTTCCTTTAGCAAGGTATCAGAGCCCTAAAGTCCAAGCATGGGTAAACTTTAAAAAAAATTTAATGTCCTTAACCAGCTGTCTAACCTTTAACTACTGGCTGAATACCTAGAGGGCAACAGTTTTCACTTGGTTAGTCAAGTTAAGTTAGTAATCCAGTTAGATTTGACTAGGGCTGGATCATTTAACTTGAATAATGTAAAGTTAGTTTTTAACACCTAGACTTACTATGATGCACAGAAATAAGCATTCTGAAGTCTAGGCTGTACCCTATGCATCTCACGTCATTCTAAGTATTTTCAAACACAAGCAAGTTAGTCCTAGTGTGCTTGTGAGATGTTCTGGCTAAAACTAGGGGTACATGATTTCTAGGGGCATAAAATCCTATGGTAAACCGGACTTTTGAAAAAACTAACAAAATTTGGAATTTTGAAAAATATTTTCCCTTAGATTTTAAAAACCAAACTGATTTAAAGATAAAATTTTCAAGTAAAGAATAAGTCCTATTCTACTAAGCACATCCCTATTTGTCTTCTAAGTGTACTGAACTCAAGTTCAGGTAAGGGCTTTGTGAAGATGTCAGCTAGGTTTAATTTTGACTCAACATAGTTGAGTACAATATCACCCTTAGCTACGTGATCCCTTACAAAATGGTGCTTTACTTCTATATGTTTAGTCTTTGAGTGATGAATTGAGTTTTTTGTTAGATTTATTGAACTTATATTATCAATTGAAATTTTTATTTTCTGATATTCTAGTTGATAGTCTTTAAGGGTATGCATCATCCATAGCAACTGAGATGCGCATTCACCTAGGGCTATATATTCAGCTTCAGTGGTAGATAAAGGGACACAGTGTTGCTTTCTGCTTGACCAACTTACTAGGCATTGCCCTAGAAATTGACAGCTACCACTTGTACTTTTTCTATCTTGCTTGCACCCGACATAGTCTGAGTCAGAGTAGTCAGTTAGGTCAAGGGTGCAAGATCTAAGGTACCATAGTCCTACATTTAGGATTCCCTTAACATACCTAAGGATTCTTTTGACAAGTGTTAAGTGAGACTCTTTTGCACAAGATTGGTATCTTGCACACATACCTACTGCGAAAATAATGCCTGGTCGGCTCACAGTTAGGTACAGTAGACTTCCTATCGCACTTCGATAGTATTTCAAGTCTACTGGTTTACCTTCTAAGTCTGAGTCAATTTTAGCATTAGTCGTCATTGGTGTATTAATAATTTTTGAGTTCTCCATTCCAAATTTTCTAATTAATTCCTTAGCATATTTAGTTTGATAAATATAAATTCCATCTTTGGTTTGCTTAATTTGTAAACCTAAGAAGAAATTAAGTTCACCTACTAGACTCATTTCAAATTCATTTTCCATTAGTTTGGTGAATTCTTTTAGAAATTTAGAGTTGGTTGATCCAAAAATAATATCGTCTACGTAAATTTGGGCTATAAAAATATCTTTTTCTAATGTTTTTACAAAAAGGGTTGGTTCTATTTGATCTTGGTTGAACCCTTTTGATATTAGATAATTGGACAGACGTTTATACCAAGCCCTAGGTGCTTATTTTAGTCCATATAGGGCCTTTTTTAGTCTAAAGACATGGTTTGGTCACTTCTAATTCTTTTTATTTGAATGTCTTTTTCATTTTCTATTAATTTACAAAAGATTTTAAATGCTTCAAAAGTTTCATCTTTAGTTTTTATGAATTTTACCCAAGTAAATCTTGAGTAGTCATCGATTATTACTAAGCAATATTGGTTTTTGCTTGGTGACTTGGCTCAATGTGAATCAAACAGGTCTAGATGAAGGAACTCAAGTATAGACGTTGTTCTATATAAGTTGGTTAATTTGTGGGTTAATTTGGTTTATTTACCCTGTTGACAAGCATTACAAATTGAATTTTCAATAATTTTTAGTTTGGGCAGACCTTTAACTAGACCATTTTGACTCATTTTTGAAATGAGTCTGGTATGAGTGTGACCCAGTCTCCTGTGTCACAACTCCGTTTCCTCTTGTTATGTCAGGAGATATTTTATTGAGGATGTTGGTAGATTAATTGTATAGATATTATCTCTCCTAATGCCCTTAAGCATGATTTCAGGGTTATCGATGTTTTTAAGTGTACATCCAGATTTAGTAAAGTTAACTGAGTACCCACTGTCACACAGTTGACTTATACTGAGTAAATTAAAGTTAAAATGTTCAACTAATAACATTTTTCGAATAATGAAGTCGGTACTAAGTTTGATGTTACATTTTTCGATTACCTTAAGTTTACCGTCGTTGCCGAATGCAACCGATCCTAAACTCTTTAATTTGAGCTTTGTGAACTTCAATCTATCTCCAGTCATATGTCTGGAGCATCCACTATCCAACATCCATTGATCCAATTCTTTATATTCCTACACATCAAGTGTTTGAATTAGATTCTATTTGATGAAATGATAGTTTGACTGAAGTAATTTGAGTTTAATTTGAATTAAGTTAAATAATTAAAGTAATTAATTATTAAGATATTGAAACATATTGTAAAACACAATTTTAGTCTGAAATAATATTTAAATAAGTTTTATAAATAAGTTTTTAAAAAGATTTTTAAATAAATTTTTTAAAAGATTTTTAAATAAGTTTTTTTAAAAAGATTTTTAAATAAGTTTTTGAAAAGATTTTTAAATAAGTTTTTAAAAGATTTTTAAATAAGTTATTTAAGGGGTTTTAAATAAGTTTTTTAAAAATATTTTTAAATAAGTTTTTTAAAAGATTTTTAAATAAGTTTTTAAAAAAATTTTAAATAAGTTTTTAAAAACATTTTTAAATAAGTTTTTTAAAACATATTTAAACAAGTTTTTAAAAGATTTTTAAATAAGTTTTTTAAAAGATTTCTAAATTTTTAAATCAGGGAATCCTATAATTTTGTGAGATGAATTAGGTTTAATTTTGGGGTTTGATTTAACTTTGTGTTAGATTCAGGTTTAGCTTTGGGCTCAGCAAACAGACATTCTTTAGATAAACCTCTGGGCTATGGTGAGTCACTTGGACATCATTAAAGTAGCCATGCCTTCAAAGTTTTCCAAATAGTCCTATCCACTGAACTTAATATAAAACCTTGGTCTAACTAATTAGGATCCGTAAATGGTAGCTTTGGTCAGTTCCACTTAGCCAAATGCATTAGGTCGAAGTCATATCTTCCTAGACATGCATAGACTAAGCTTCCCCAACGTACTATCATCCCAAACTTCACTAGTACCGTAAGTCAAGTTAAACCTAGCCCTTTTAATTCTAACCCTAATTACCCTGCCGGGTAGCTTGGTTTGGATTACCCTACAGGGTAGGTTAGTTTTGGAGGTGCCAGCTATTCTGGAGCCTCCCTATATTATTAAATTTCTTTTTAACTTGTTTTTATTTAATTCTAGTCTTAATTATATTCCTTTAAATTTATTTATTTATTTATTAAGATAATTTTTCTTTTTGCTCCCCCTGGATCATGACCTCGATAAGGTTTATCAAGGTAATTGACTTGATCCTTGGGGACCCAATATTGACCAAGTCCAACCTGATTGACCAAGTTGGACTTAGGTACCCATGCTTGGACTACTTTTTATTTGATCTATTGACTAAGGTTAGATAGGATCGATATTTCTTTTAGGTCTTAAAACCTAATCTAGATTTGTTGTAAACGGCTCTTTGTGTCCCAAGAATTAGGTCAAGATTTTTGGAGCCCAAAGAAAATCGTTCCAACATTTTCTACAAATCCTTGACCTGAGTTTTCAGCCTGGAGTTTTCTTCCTCAAGCTTTTGGACTTGAGTTGAGTTTCCAGTCTGAACTGAGTCAAGCAAGGATTCGAAGTTGGTCACTTCTTTGAGGATTGTTACCTCCTTTAGAAGTGACTTGATCCTAATATTTGATTTCGCTAATTTGCGTAATAAATAATTAACTAAATTATGTAAACGCAGGATACTTACAGCGGGGTCGGGCCCTTCGGAAACGGATACGGATCCGTGGCTTCTCTCGGACTTGGCTTTCGATTCGTCCTCGCTTCCGGGTTCGTTGATGTAGTCCCGGGCTGTCAATGTGAGAAAACTCGTCTGTTCGAGTTCTTCGTCGTCGGACTCTTCCGAGGATGACTCGTCCCAGGTTGCCTTCAGGGGGCTTCTTCCTTCTTGGTTTTTTTGGATCCTTCTGGTTCAGACAGTTCGTCATGATGTGCCCCTTCTGATTGCACCCGTAACATGTTACCTCGAACTTCACCTTTGGTTGAACTTCCTTGGTTTGAATTGCCTTCTTCAGGTCCTTCTTGTTGAAACCTTTCTTTTTCTTGTAAAGTTTCTTTACCAGGTTGACGAGTTCTATCGTAAGTGTAGGACCGTTAGGCCGGCTAGAAGGGTTGGTAAATAACCTGTCAATTAAAAACAAACAAACCTTCCTCGAACGATTAAGCTAACACTTGTAAAATGAATTAAGCGGATAAATAAAAGCATAAAAGAAAAGACGAGGCACCAGATGTTTACTTGGTTACAACCGATGTGGTTGTTAATCCAAGGAAGATTAAGCTCAAAAACTCCTTCAGGCGGAGAAGCCTCTTACAGCGTTTAGGCACAGAAAACAGAAGCTTAACTACAACTAAAGCATACAAGTGCTTGGAAATAGAATGATCGTGATTGTTGAAAAGCTTCTGGACCAAGGCTATATTTATAGCCTTGGTCGGGGCGCCTGGATGGGTTCCGGCGCCTGGGGATAAAATTTATCCCACGGTTGGATCAAGTCAAAGCTCGATCCTGTGAAAAATCCGGGCGCCCGGATGGTTCCGGCCCGGACAGCCCCGGCGCCCGGATAGTTCCGGCGCTGAGCCAAAAGTCAACCAGTTGACTTTTGGTCCGGTTTCTCTCTGGTTCAGCCGCCTGGTCCGGTCTTTCGCCTCGGCTCCGCTTGCTTGGGTGATCTCGGACATCGAATAGGGCTCACCCGACCCATCTTCCGGTCTTCTCGAGCGTGCTTCCCTCGGCCCGCCCTCGGAATTACCGCGGTCCCTTCTCGTCCACCACAGACTCATCCGCAGACTTCCCTGGTGCACCCCGTGCCGACCTTCGCTTAGCTGCTCTTGCTCCCCGAGCAATCTTCCGCCCCAGCTTCTCGCCACCCGCACTTCCTTCTCGTCCGGTACTCTTCCAAAGACTGTCCCTCTGACGCACTAACAGGTCAGTCCTTCTCGCTAGCTGCGTCTTCCGCTCGAGTACCTGTGCTCCTAAGCTCCTGCACACTTAGACACAAGGTTAAATACACACAGGACCTAACTTAACTTGTTGATCACACCAAAACAACCTTGGGGTTCCAACAATCTCCCCCTTTTTGGTGTGATCAACCCAAGTTAAGCTAGGGTTAACAATAGATATGAAATTAAACAGTTTATTGCAATAACATGCAACATGATAGAAAAAATTAAATTTCAAACATTCCAAATTTTAATTTTCAATTTTTTCTACCTCCCCCTAGACTTATACTCTCCCCCTTTGATCACAATAAAAATGGGGTACAAACGAAATCTAAGGGTTGACATTAAAAAAAAAATTTTGAAACTATATTTCAATAATTTTCAGGGAAATATTTCTAAGTCAAGACAAATTTCTAAGTCATTCGACATCAAGATTAAGAAGTTTCTAAACAGAAAGCTTTATGCAAGAAAATTTCAGAGAATTAATAACATAAAGAGAAATTTTCTATGCATTTATTTATTTATATATTTTATGCTTTAATCAGAAGGTTTAAATTTCCATTTTAATTTATCAGAAATTCTTAAGTCACACTTTTTCAGATTTAAAGCAAAAAATATTAAACATGCAACAATTTGTATCATGTTAATTTCTATTATTTTTTGAATTTCAAGTTCACAAAAATATTTCGATAGCATAGATTCTAACTTGATAAAATTTTTCGACGCTATAAAAATTCTTTCGACAATGTGCAAAATTCGTTTGAAAGAATATTTTTTAATAAAAATTCTAATTTGCAGGAATTTATTAATAATAGATTTCTTAATCCGAAACACTTTTTCGATGACTCATTTTCTGAATTGCAAAACTCTTTCGAGAAAGTAATTTGTAATTCAAAAATATTCAAGAAAGTTTTTGACATCATTTCTAATTTGCATAATTCTTTCGAAAAAATATTTTGCAATTTACAAAAGTTTTTCGACAAAATTTCTAACTTGCAAAATTCTTTAAATAATAATTTGCAAGGCAAGTATGACAATTGATTTTCTAATTGAAAAATTCTTTCAATGATTCAATTTCGATTCGAAAGACTCTTCGGCAATTTTTGATTGAATCATTTAATTGATCAGAGGTTCGAGTCCATACCTGACTTACCTTTTCGGTAGTTGATTCTCCCCCTGTCGAGTTGCTTTTATCCGAAGATTCTCCCCCTTCATCACTCTCGGGATGTACTTCGGCTGTTGGGGCTGTCTCAGTAATTTCTTCCATCTCAGACTGTTCTGTCGGCAGCTCGGTGCCCATCAAAGAGTCGGATTGGGCTTCAGTTGGTTCTTCATAGAGTTTTAAGAACTTTTCCCAAAGTTCTTTTGCGCTGTTGTATTCGCCAACTATATCGAAATCTGCATTTGGTATTGCGGTTAGAATGTGAAACTCTGCACGACCGTTTGCCATTGACTCGTCACGCTGCTTCTTGTTCCAGAGGCGTAGATCGAGTCTTTCTCCGTTCGTGTTCTTCGGTGCTTCATAACCTGTTTTCATTATTAGAGAAATACCAATATCAGAGTTAAGAAATACCGTCATTTGTTGCTTCCATGAAGAAAGCTCCCCCTCGAATGGTGGGTGGTAGCTCCAGCCCCCTGCTCGAATGGTGGTTACACTATTTTAGAGCGACCTGACTCGATACCACTTGTAGGACCGTTGGCATGTTAGAGGGTGTAAATAATCTCAATTTAAAAAACCCTTCCTCGAACGATTAAGCTAACACTTGTAAAATGAATTAAGCGGATAAATAAAAGCATAAAAGAAAAGACGAGGCACCAGATGTTTACTTGGTTACAACCGATGTGGTTGTTAATCCAAGGAAGATTAAGCTCAAAAACTCCTTCAACGGAGAAGCCTCTTACAACGTTTAGGCACGGAAAATGAAGTTTAACTACAACTAAAGCATACAAGTGCTTGGAAATAGAATGATCGTGATTGTTGAAAGCCGGACCAAGGCTATATTAATAGTTTGCCGGGCGCCTGGATGGGTTCCGGCGCCTGGGGATAAATTTTCCCCAACGGTTGGATCAAGTCAAAGCTCGATCTTGTGAAAAGTCCCTTCCGAGCGCCTGGGATGGTTCCGGCGCCTGACAGCTCCGGGCGCCTGGAGCTAAAAGTCAACCCAGCTTGACTTTGGTCCGTGCTCTCTCTTCGGTTCACTCGCTCTGGTCCAGTCTTTCGCCTGCCCGCTTGCTTGGGTGATCTCGACATCCGGAATAGGGCTCACCCGACCCATCTTCCGGCCTTCTCGAGCGTGCTTCCCTCCCGCCCCCCTCGAATTACCAGGTCCCTTCTCGCCCACCAACAGATTCTCATCCGCAGATTGCCCCTGGCCGCACCCGCGCCGACCTTCGCTTAGCTGCGCCTCTTGCTCCCCGAGCAATCTTCCGCCCGGCTTTGTACCTCGAACGCGCACTTCCTTCTCGTCCACGGTGTACTCTTCCGCGACACCTCCTCGGACGCACAGCGTGCCGTCCTTCTCGCTAGCTGCGTCTTCCGCTCGAGTACCTGTGCTCCTAAGCTCCTGCACACTTAAACACAAGGTCAGAAACAACGCAGGACCTAACTTAACTTGTTGATCACACCAAAATAACCTTGGGGTTCCAACAGTAAGTTTGTCTTCTTCATTGTCTGAGTCAGGTTCTTCTTCTGACTCTGGCTCAGTTCTGCGCCTCGATCTTGGTTCGCGCGTTCTGCTGCTACTTGCAACCAAAGCTATACTCTTCTCGACCGAGCGTGCATTAGTCTGCTCATGCAATTCAAATTCAGAGAAGAGTTCGTCTAATTTAATTGAAGACAAATCCTTAGAAACCTTGTAGGCATCTACCATGGCTGCACACAAGGCATTTCTCGGGAAGGCATTTAAAGCATACCTCAATATATCGCGGTTCTCCACTTTCTGTCCAATCGCGTGAAGCCCGTTGAGTAGATCTTGTATCCGGGCGTGGAGTTGACTAGCCGTCTCATTTTCCTACATTTTAATATTATATAATTTGTTGAAAAGTAGATCTCGCTTACTTACCTTGGTTTCTGATGTACCCTCATGTAGTTCGATTAGCTTTTCCCATAGCTCTTTTGCACTTGAGAACGGTCCTACTCTATTGAGTTCCTCCTTTGTTAGACCACACTGGAGTATGCAAGTTGCTTTTGCGTTTGCTTCTACTTTCTTTATTAGTGTTGCGTCCCAGTCCTCGTATGGTAGTTGCTTGCCGGTGCCGTCAGTTGATAGTTGGAGCCCGATTTTGACGATCATCCAGACTTCAAAATGAGTCTGGAGATACACCTCCATCTGGCCCTTCCAGTATCCGAAGTCGTCTCCGGTGAAGAGCGGTGGTCGAGCGGTGCTATATCCTTCTTGAAGTGCCATTTTAACACCTGCACACAAAGAAAGGGAACTTGTTCCAAGACTGGGTCTTGGATTAGTAGTGTGGGATGTATAAAGAAAAAGAAAACGAACTCGAGTGGTGTTGTACCAACTTCGAGCAAAAATCAATTTGAACGAGAAATAGATCGGAATATAGTAATTGTACTAATTCCGGTCGACTTTGAAAAAAAACTGAAAATGCCACGAAAAATTGCTTGATTGGTGGTTACACCAAATCAAAGCTACCCTGCTCTGATACCAATTGTTGGATCGAAAGCGCTAGAGGGAGGGTGAATAACGCTCGTGGCTTTCACTCATTTCGGAATCAGAAAATGCTCGAGTTAACGCAGCGGAAATGATAAACAGAATAAACACAAACACAGAGAGACACCAAGGGTTTACTTGGTTCGGAGCCTAGAGCGACTCCTACTCCAAGGCCCGCGATTGAAGATCGCTTTCGGTGGACAATCACTATCAGTTCAAAAAAGACTTTTACAATCAAGGATTACAAGTGCTGAATAAAGAAATGGTACCGACAATACACAAGAATTACGAGGTCGTCCGTTGTCGGAGTACCAGCGCGTGGTGGAAGCGTTCGAAAGCACCGGTTGTTCTATTCGAGATTAGTGTCTGGCTGATTCCCGAGCCTTCTTTTTATAGGCTCTGTACTGTTGATCCAGATCCCCAAGTCTCGGGATTAGGCTTGACCCGAGGTGGATCGGTCGACCGATCCCTGCGTTCGGTCGACCGATCAGGCAATCTCCTCCTATCCGATCCTCCTGATCCGCTCGCTACGCTTCGATCTGGTCAAGTCTCATCCCGGGTTCGGTCGACTGATCCCACCGTTCGGTCGATCGATCCGCTTCTCTGACCTGATCAACTTGGCCTGATCCAGTCATTGATGATCTTTGGTTCGGTCGACCGATCCAAAGGTTCGGTCGATCGAACCTCTGGTTGAGCCTGCTCCAATCTTTGTGAATCTGATCTGCTGACTTGGGGGTTCGGTCGACCGATCCCAAGGTTCGGTCGACCGATCCAGGTCAGATCTAACCCTGCACAAAAATGTTAGTCACATGCAAAACAAAGTTAGACACAGCAGATAATATGCGAAAAATAGGTTTTGACAGTCTTTGGCCTGTCCAATTCTGACTTCGGATTTCCAACCGAAAACCCTAGGTCGAACGAACGCCTACTGTTCCCTCTTCTGGGGAGTGCGTCCTCACCTACTCCACTCAGGAGAAGTTACCTTTTGCCAGTTCAGACCTCCAGACCGACAGGACTTTTGCTCGGCGCTCGAATCTTCCGGTCTTCATGCTGGACGCCCGCTCCATGACTCGTCCAGACTTCCACCTGGTTCTCGACACCAGGATTTCCACCTAGGGTTACCTACCCCTAGGGTTTTTGCTTGAAGCCCTCGACCCGCCAAAACTTTCCGCATAGGGTTACCACCCCCTATGCCTACGGTTACCATCCCCTTGGGTTTTCCACCTACCTAACTGCAGCTAGGACTTTTGCCTAAGTACACTTAGGACTTTCCTGCAAGCTCATTCAAACTGTTAGATCACAACATAACCTTAACTTTAAATCCTTTGCCATTATCAAAACTTGGGTTCGATCGTCGGATGCTTCCCGCACCAACATTAATTATGGTAGAATTATTAAGTTTAGTTTAACTGATTAAATTTAATCTAAGTTCATCTTGGTCTTTTCTAGATTTTAACACAAGGAATCTTATAAGTTTTGAGATACTTATTAATTTTATCTTTCTTGATTTAATTTGACATCGAAGGATTGATTGATATTTGAGTTATATTCAGGTTTAACCATCAGTTAGTTAATTATACATTTCAAAAATTAACTTCTAGATTGTGGCGAGCTACAAGGGCCTTTTTAGGTATCAAAGTAACAACCATTTCTAGACATAGCTTTTTTAAGAAATTATATATTTAACCTTCCTATTAAAAAAAACTTTGTTCTAACTAGTCTAGGATGTGATTGTAAGTACCCCATGTAGTTTTGATGTAGTCCACTATGTTAAAGCTAGATCCTGTGGTGTTTTGATCCTTGTGTCTAAGTGTGTAGGAGTTTAAGAACACAAGAAGTTGAGCAGAAGACTCAGCAGACGAGAAGAATGATACGGGAAAAGAGCCGACGGGCTTGGTGCATTTGAAGGATGAGGAGCTGCGGAAGAGTACACCGGTGGATAAGAAGGATGTGCATGATATTTGAGGGACAAGAAGCCGGAAAAGAAGTCTGCTCGAGGAGAAGGTCATAGTTAGGTCAGGCGAGCTCAACTCTGATTGACGAAAGCATCATTCATGAGAAGAATATCAGCTAAGGAGTGGATCTGCCTCAGGGAAGGCGCCTTCAATGACTTGGAAGGTGCCTTCCTTGAACAGTGTCGAAGGTGTCTTCCAGCTTATTGGAGGTGCCTTCAGATGATAGTTAGCCGAAGATAAATTTTTATCTTCGGCGATAAAACTTGTCTCATTGAAGGCTCCTTGGACCACCTTAAAGGCACCTTCAAGCTACGGATAACATTTTCTAAGAGCTATAAAAAGACCCTTGGACCTAAGAATTAGAGAACAACTTGTGTATTTAATTCCTATCTAATACCTGAATTTTTCAAAGAGTGTTAGAGGCTTCTTTGCCTTAATTGGGATATCCAAATAGACTTGCCCTAAGCCTGATAGATTAATCCCCTTAAACCTATCATATGAACTTGTTTAAATCCTAAAAAATTCTAAAAATTCATAAAAAAATTTCTAAGATAATTTCTTAATTAACTTTTACTTTATTTAATTGTTGTGTCTCACAATCCTAATTGGATCAATTATATACGACTCTTTATTTTTCAAGAATTATATCAAGATTTTTGAAACTCAAAGTAAATTGTTCCAATGAATCTTTAAGTTCTTTGACTTGAGTTTACAATTTAAAATTTTCTTCCTCAAGTTATTGGACTTGAGTTGAAGTTCCACTTTGAACTTGCTCAGTCAAAGAACATGGGTTAGTCTCCTCCTTAAGGGCTATTACCTGTTGGTGCAAGGAGCACTAGATGATTAAACCCAAGTTTTGAAATTGACAAAGTGTTCAAAGTTAAGTCTTACTGTTGTACTAATAAGTTTGACCAATTATACAGGAAAGTCCTAAATGATCTTAGGTAAGGTGAAAGTCCTAGTTAAGGCTAGGCAAAGAAGTCTTAGTTGTGGCTAAGTAAGGAAGTCCTGGTCTGGGGTGGCTGGACGAAGTATTGGCAGGTCAAGGATAGTAGGTGGAAGTCCTAGAGGTTGTGGACACTAAGCAGAAGATTGGATGGGTCGGGGTTCAGACATCTAGCGAAAAGTCCTAAGATCTTGGATGCTGAGCAAAAGTACAAATAGTCTGAGGACCGATTTGGAAAAAGGTAAACTCTCTCGAGAGGAGTAAGTGAGGACGCATTCCTCATAGAGGGAATAGTAGACGTCGGTTCGACGTAGAGTTTTAACGAAACTCAAAGTCAGGACCAGACAATTTGGAGACTGTCAAATATTATTTTGCTTTACAAATTATTTCTTGTAGAACTAACTTTGTGTTATAGAAAATCAAAGGCCGAGAAAAGGGACTCCAGGCACTCGAAGCTTGTCCAGGTGCCCGAGGTGCTCCATGCACCTAGACAAGTGGATAGGCACCCAGAGGATGGGCTGCAATGGAACTCTTTGATTGGCCAACTCACATCAGTAGTCCGGGCACCCGAAAGTGGAAAAAGTTTGCGGGATAAACTTTCAGCAAGGTGAGGCCACGTCAGCACACTTTAGGCGCCCAGGGTGGTTCCAGACACCTGGAGAGATCCTATATAAAGGCCTTCAAGCTGCAGCTTTAGAACAGCAACTCCGATGATTCATTCTCTTACGCGCTGCTCCAAAGATGATTCGACAATACCGTAACCCTGCTCCGACAATCGAAAGCCCGAATCTCCAAATTCTTAGTTATCAATAAATTTTTTATTCGCATTCATATTGTAATTGAGATATCTTTTGTAATACGTCGAATTATTAGTGGATTGCCCAACGAAAGTGATCGATGATCGAGATCCTTGGAATAGGAGTCATCACAAGCTCCGAACCAAGTAAAAAATAAATTGTTAGCGATTCTTCTCTTTCCCTTCTTTACTTTACTCTCCGCTACATTTACTCGATCATATTTTGAAAAATGTGAAAAATTCATGAACGCTATTCACCCCCCTCTAGTTCTTTTGATCCAACATTATCTCCTTTTAGAGTGACCTGACCCAGACGTTGAACTTAGATAATTTACGCATCAAACAATTAATTAAATTATATAAGAATTTAATTGTAGGAGAGCATATCGCACTATTTGGATCATCTAAAACGGATATAGATCTATGACTTCTATAGGATTGAAAAGACGTTTGGGGGGGGGGGGGGGGAATAGTATTTATCACTTTTCCTGAAATCACGAGAAAATGCAGCGGAAAAGAGAAATAAAAAAACAAGTGCTAATACAAGTAGTTTTATTTGGTTCGAGCTTTCGACGACTCCTACTCCAAGACCCGCACTCGTTGAGTCCTTTCATTGGCAATCATTATAATATCAAAAAGATTACAAATAGTTAAGTACAATGCTTGAATAATAAAAGAATACCAACGACAGAAGGAAAGGAAACTTGATTATTGATTGTCGGAGTAGCCTTTCGATGTCTTAGGAGCCTTCTTTGAGCAGTGTACAAGAATGAAAGTTGAAGCAAATGTTCCTTTTGAGATGATGGTCTAAGTCCTTTCTATAGGCCATCTCTGGGCGCTCGAACCACCCCCGAGCGCTTGGAATGCTGATGTCGCCGCACCTCATCGAAAGTTCATCTCTGAAACTTTATCCTTCTCTGGGTGCCTAGACCCGTCTGGGCACCCGGA
The DNA here is from genome assembly GCF_018446385.1 of Zingiber officinale. Classification (NCBI taxonomy): domain Eukaryota; kingdom Viridiplantae; phylum Streptophyta; class Magnoliopsida; order Zingiberales; family Zingiberaceae; genus Zingiber; species Zingiber officinale. The sequence continues at coordinate 106,502,829 of NC_056003.1, forward strand.
CTGTGGCGTATCCTGGCCAATCATCGTGTACCACCTCCTCTAGTCACCCTGTTTGGCCTCATCCTGGGTGCTTGGACAAACTCCTGGTGCCTGGACCTTCAAGCGCTCGAACCGTGTCTAGGCTCCCGGAGCTCCCTCTTTCAACAACTTATTTCCTGCATTACAAGATTAGTACAATAAGCAATAATATGCAAAGAAGAGTAATAGAGTATTTGACAGTCTCTATACTATCGGGTCCTGACTTCGAATTTCACTGAAACACTAGGTTGAACTAATGCCTATTGTTCCCTCAACCGAGAACATGTTCTCACTAAATCTCTCTTCTAGTTGCTTATCTTTATTTATAATTTGCAGCCAATTGACTTGCCTATTGACCCATTAGGTCTTCCCGTAAGTTGTCAGGTCCGCATACCCAACTGGACTTCGGCCAACTGTCAGGTCCCACAGACCCAGCCAGACTTTCCTTCAAATATTGGGTCACTCCTTGACCTATCTAAACTTTCCACCTGCTATCAGGTCTAATAGACATAGTTAGATTTAAGTCTGGTGTCAGGTCCTTCAGACTTGTCAAGTCCTGCATACTTAGTAACAAGGTTAGACAACACAACATCTAACTTTAATCCATTTGTCATTCATCAAAATTTGAGTTTGATCATTGGTGCATCAACAACTTCTCTTATACTTGGCTTTAGATTCAGTTTCTGACTTAGCTTCGAATTCAATTTTGGCCACTTGCGCTTGTACTGGTAGTGCTAGAAAACTTGCTTGTTCTTCCTTGTCTGATTTGTAAGAAGACTCAAACCACATTGCTTTTAGAGCCTTCATTCTTCTTTGTTTTTTTTTTTATGTTTAGACACTTTGGCTTGTAGTTGTTAGGACCAAAAGAATTTAGATATCTCCATAATAGTATGATATTATCTACTTTAGGTCTAATGCCTCGTGATTTTATTTTTCGGCTTTACCTAAAAGGCCTCGTATCAATGAAGATATTTTTTTCTTATAAACTCATGACCTTTCCCATGTATTTTTCAATGTGAGACTATGTTTACAACCTTGCAACCCCAACAGTAGTGTCCTTTCTGACTGCACCCATAGCAGATCACTTCTGATTTGGGCTTCGTGGTTTGACTCGGATATGGTTGCTTTATCTTGGATTGGATTATCTTCTTTTTCTTAAGTATTTTTATAACTACGCTAACTAATTTGGAGATTATTTTCTCACTGTCTTCTGAATCTGATTCGTCTTTGGATTCGAGTTTGATTCTAGGCTTGGGCTCCTTGTTCTTTAGTTTTTCTGTAATTAAAGCAATATCTTTCTTGGCCGGAGTAGCATTAGATTGTTCGTATTGTTCAAATTCAGAAAATAACTCATCTAATCTAATAACTGAAAGGTCCTTAAAAACCTTGTAAGCATCTACCATAGATGTCCATAGTGTATTCCTAGGAAAGACTTTTAGTACATACCTTATAATGTCATAATTTTTGATTTGTTGTCCAATTGAGTGAAGTATGTTTAGGATGCCTTGGAGCCGAGCATGTAGCAGGCTTACCTACTCTCATTCCTATATTTTTATATTATACAATTTATTAAACAATAAATCATACTTACAAACCTTTGTGTAAGAAGTTCATTAGTGTAGTTCAATCAGCTTCTCCCATAGGTCCTTTGCGCTGATAAAGGGTCTGACTCGATTCAACTCCTCTTTGGTAAAGTCACATTGGAGCGTTTGAATTTCTTTTGCATCTGACATAATATTCTTTCTTGTTGGTGCGTCCCATTTCTTGTAAGCAAGTGGTACTCCACCTTGGATAGGGAGAGTGAATCCAGTTTGGATTATAATCTACATTTCTAATTGAGTCTTCAAGTGGAGCTCCATCTAACCCTTCCAGTTGTGGAAATCTTCACCGGAAAAGAGAGGTGATCATGAGATACTATAGTCTTCTTGATGGGCCATTAAAGAAATCTCGTACAACAAAAAAAATAAAAATATATATACCAAGATTTAGTCTTGGATTAGTAGTATGGGAGAAAAAAACATATTAAAAAAATATCGCTCGAGTGGTGTTGCACCAACTTTGAGAATTTTTTTTTAAAAAATGAGAAATTTATCAAAAGAGGTTATTATACCAATTTTGACTGTGATGAAAATTTAAAAATGCAAAAAAACCAGAAAAAAATATGTAAGAATAATTTTTTCTTAAAAGAAATGTATTATTTGCTTAAAAAAATTAAAAAGCAATGAAATGCTCTTATGGTGGTTGTACAAATTCAGAGCGCCCTTACTTTGATATCAATTATAGGATTAGAAAATACGTTAGAAGGGGGGTAAATAGCGCTCGTGGCATTTTCACTTTTTCAAAAAATAGAGAATATGCAACCGAAAATAAAGTAAAAAAAATCGCTAATACCTTTTGTTTTTTACTTAGTTCGGATCTTATGATGACTCATACTTCAAGGCCTGCACTCGTTGAGTGTTTTCGATAAGCAATCCACTAATAGCTCGAATATTACAAGACAATTCAAAATTTTAAAGTACAAGTAATAAAAATAAGTATGATGTGGTGATAAGAAGAGTCTATCTGGCGCAAGTCAATTGTCATGTTGAAGGAAAGTCAAAGAGGTCAACACGTAAGGGTAAGCAAGGTACCATCAGTGTGGGTGCCTCGGCCGATCGGAGGGTTACTGTCTGGTCGGGCAGACGGTTGGCAGCCGATACTCTAATTAATTGACTCGCCGAATGGGCCAGGAACCTGTGCCGAACTGGCTTGTAATACTGGCCGATCGGGGAGTTTGATCGGCTCTGGGTACAACGTTGGCATTGTACTCATAAACGGACTGTCTGACCAGTGCAAGGAATAACATTACGCAGGAGGGAAAGACAATTAATAAGGGGAAGAAAAAGCGAAGGAGAACATGACATCTGTTAATAAATGAGTAGAAGATAAGACAAAGATGCCTTTGATTTTCCATTAAACCACATCATTAAATAAGGAAAGATCAAAGGTCATCCAGAAAGGTATAAAAAGGGTCTATAGGTATGAGGAACAGGCAAGAAAAATATTTCTGAGTTCTACGATTCTCTACTTTCTTACTCTCTTCCCCTATTCTAACTTGAGCGTCGGAGGGCCAACGCTAGGGACCCCTTCCCTGGTCTTGGTTTTATTTTATAGGAGCATCGAAGTTTTCTTCCTGTAAGTGGTCACCCTATTCCTGGCTTTCTAGCTTCCTTCATTCGGACAGGATCAATTTGGCGTCATCTGTGGGAAGATTTCCTATATCTGGATAAGAAGATGAAAGACACTGGATGACTCACAACGATGACACTGACGCAAGAGGAACTCGATGCACTCATACAACCTTGAGCAGTGAAAATACTAGAGCAACAACAACGGGTGGTGGCCAATTGACCAACACATGAGCCTGCCGCCTCTACAGCAGGTCGACAAACTGAAAGAGAAAGAGAAGATTGAGAGGATCAATTTTCCGCTCAGGAGCGGAATAGAAGATCGATTGGCTCCTATGAGGATGACCGCAATGCGCTAATTCCCTTCAACCGAGCACTGTCATGGGCTCCCCCAATAGGAAGAGACCGAGCGGATAGAGATCGGGGATCCTCCTTAGATAAGGTACCCGTACGGAATGAACGAAAAGGGAAAGCGCCTAGGGATGACGACTCACCCGAGCGGGTCAATCAACAATATTCGGACGGAATCCTAAGTGACTCCCTGCCGAAGCACTATACCCCGTTAACGATCGGAGAATATAACGGAACAACTGACCCTGACGACCACTTGGCCAAGTTGGACAACGCGACCACCCTTCATCAGTACACGGACGGGGTGAAATGTAGAGTCTTCCTTACTACTCTATCTGGATCGGCGTAATGGTAGTTCAAACGGTTGCCAAACAGCTCTATCTACAGCTTTAAGGATTTTTGAGCAACATTTCTACACCAGTTTGCTAGTAGCCACCACCACCAGAAGACTAGTGTAAATCTATTCTCACTAAAGCAAGGGTCCCGAGAGGCCCTAAGGGCATATATCCAGCGCTTTAATCAAGTGGCGATGGATATTCCAGCGGTCTCCTCAGATGTACTGGTGAACGCCTTCACTCAAGGGCTCACTGAGGGAGAATTCTTCCGATCCCTTATTCGGCGACCGCCTAAGGACTTTGGGCACCTCCAAAAGAAGGCCAATGAGTACATTAATGTGGAAGAAGCCCAAGCAGCAAGGAAGAAAGAGATGACCACCAATCCTGCAGTAGCATCCGAGCGACGCCAATCAAGCAGTCATCAACCGCCAAAAGGGCCCCGGACGGGAGCCCCTTCACACCAGGAGCCTAAGCCACATGTCGTACAACAGGTGGCGGCCGCTCGTCCAGGAGGCAAGAGGTGGACGCCGATGTTTTGCACCCTCCACTGGTAAACGACGCATAACACCAAGGACTGCTATGACCTGGCAAATGGCAGGTCAGTTCCGCACGGATACCATAGACGATCGCCACTTCCCGATCGGCGTCATCAAAGTCGATCTGCAAAATGAAGGAATTCAAGGAGGGTGACTGGATCACGTCATCACCAACCACAAAGGGACCAAATCCCTGCCCGAACTTCCTCTGAGTGAGCCAGACCATTCGTAAGGGAAGAAGAGACTCGAAGTAATGCCACTCGGGGGGAGATTGGAATGATCGTCGACGGGTTTACCAACGGAGATTCTAACCAAGCAAGGAAGTTGCATACACGGTGGCTCGAGATCCACGTCGTAGGCTGCAACAAGAAAAAAGCTGAGGGACCCGAGATTAGCTTCGACCCTAAGGATTTGGAGGGAGTGGAGGTTCCCCACGACTATGCATTAATCATCCGAGTGGTAAACTCTATTTATACAGTTCATCACACTTTTAGTGATACAGGAAGCTCGGTAAATATCATATACCGGAAGGCATTTCATCAATTACAAATTGACCGAAGTGAACTGCTGCCAATGACGACTCCGCTCTATGGCTTCACGAGCAATGAAGTGTTGCCGATTAGACAGATCAAGTTAGCCATCTCACTCAGAGAAGAGCCCCTGAAGCAGACAAGGACCACAAATTTCATAGTGGTAGATGCGCCCTCGGCCTACAATGTTATTTTGGCCCGACTAGCACTCAATGAGTTCCAAGCGGCGGTGTTCACCTTCTTCCAAAAGATCAAATTCCCGGTGGATGATAAGGTAGGGAAAGTCAAAGGAGATCAGTTGGTCGCTTGACGTTGTTACATCGAGATGGTCAGAATAGAAGCACAAGCCGCTCGGAAGACCCCATGCTTGGAGGTGAACGTCGTTGCCGAAAAACCCCCCACACTGGTGTACGAAGAAAAAGAAGAAGTTCAGATCCACCCTGACCGCCCGGAAGCAACCACCTTCATTGTTGCCGATCTAGAAGCCGAGAAAAAGATGGAACTGGTAGCTTGCCTCAGACAGAACCATGATGTGTTCGCTTGGTCAACACACGAGCTTCCCGGTATCTCGCCGAGTGTGGCCTAGCATGAACTACACATTTGACCGGACGCTCGACCTGTCAAACAAAGGAAGAGGGACTTCAACGCGGAGCAGAACTTGGTCATCCGAGTGGAGATAGAGAAATTGTTGGAGGTCGGCCACATACGAGAGGTACAATTTTCAAGCTGGCTTTCTAATATTGTACTGGTCTCTAAGCCAGACAATAAATGGAGGGTCTACATAGACTTCCGTAACCTGAATAAAGCATGCCCGAAGATTTCTATCTACTACCCCGGATAAACCAGATGGTGGACTCTACGACTAGCTACGAGCTGATCTGCATTCTCGATGCATATCAAGGTTATCACCAAGTACCGCTCACCCGAGAAGATTAAGAAAAGGTTAGTTTTATCACAACCGACGGAACATTCTGCTATAATGTCATGTTGTTCGGACTAAAGAACGTCGGTGCCACCTACTAGAAGCTCATGAACAAGATGTTCCGATGGTAGATCGGCCGAAACATAGAGGTATATGTCGACAATATACTAATAAAATCTCCAAGGGCTATTAATCTTTGCACAGACATCAAGGAGACCTTCCAAACTCTAAGGGTTTATAGAATAAGGCCGAACCCGAACAAATGCCTATTCGGCGCCAAGGGCGGCCGATTTCTGGGATACATTGTCATCGAGCGGGAGATCAAGGCGAATCCAAGCAAAGTCAAAGCTCTACAAGATATGCCATCGCTATGCAACTTGAAGGAAGCTCAATGGCTAATTGGGCGTATTATCGCTCTGTCAAGATTCATATCCAAATCATCCGATCGGAGCTTATCGTTCTTCAAGGTGCTGTATCGGGCAATAAAATTCTAGTGGGATGCCGAGTGCGATTGGGCGTTTGAAGAACTCAAAGACTATCTCAACTCCTTGCCTATACTAGCTAAGCTGAGCGCAGGAGAGCTGCTCTGGATTTATCTATCGTCCACCAAAAATACGATCGGCTTGGCACTAGTTAAGAAGAATGGGCAAAAGCAACAGTCCGTGTATTTTTTTAAGCCATATATTAAAAGTCGCTGAATCCCGTTACACTGGTCTGGAAAAATTAGCTTATGTTAGTTAGAGCCCTAGAGCCAATCATATGATGATTGTTGTATGGACTTGATGTATCATATTCCTATATATTAATAAAGGCATTTCTTTATGGTTATTATACTTACTTGTATTGGTGCCAAATATCTAAGTATAATAGCGTCCTTGAGTAGAAGGTTCTTATCTATATCAATCAACTGGTTGAATTGATAGTGAGATGATATAAAGAACACTAGTACTCTTAATCATTCCTAGTCAAGTATTAGCATTCAGGGACAATGTTAATGCGATGAGACTAGCATATAGGTCAACTTGATGACTTGATCTCACAAGTCATGGATATAGAGATATCAAGTTGACACATGGATATGCATTGAAGAATGTATACTGAATGACCCGCCATGAGAAAGTATCATGGATCGTTATATAAGTGTCATATACTTTCTCATGTGACTATTAGTATGACTATCAGTCCTTGGACCTGAAGTCACCATGGTTTCCTACATAAGGAGTTGCATACTTTGGCTTCGTCAAACGTCACCCGTAATTGGGTGGACTATAAAAGCGATTACTGGGTATGTAACAAATTATGCGGAGGGATGTGAGTGATGTAGATGAGATCTATCCCTCCTATATGACGGGAGTGACATCATGATTCTTGATAGAGTGAGACCACTAAGTGTATGGTTATGCCTAAATGAGTCAATATGAGATATTGAGCTCATTTGTTTAGAGTGAGTCTACTTGGAGTTCAAGACATAGATTGATTAGAGGATGACACAGTCTATGCCTCAGTTTATCAATTTAGATGTCAAGGATAGAAGGACATTGCATATTGTGAGAGTCGCAATTAGTAGTCACAAAGGTGATGTTGGATCTCAACATTCTTGTAACTTGGGTAGTAATGATGTGTTGCTAGATACCGCTCATTACTTATGCTTCTAAATGGGTTTAGGAGGATTGCCAACGTTACAAGAACCTATAGGGTCACACACAAAGGGCAATTAGATGTAGATTAGATTCATATGATGAACCAAGAGGATTAGGTTCATGTGATGGACCAAATTGGATTAAGAGTAATCCAAATTAGATTAATTGAGTAAGACTCGATTGAGTTAGACTTGAGTTAGACTCAAGTTAGGCTTAATGATGATATTCATTGAATTTTGAATTCAATGATAAATGGTGACATTCATTGAATTATGAATTCAATTTGAATATTAGATTCAAATTTCGATTCAAATTATGAAGAGAAGAGAAGTTTCAAAATGACCATTTAATGAAGAATGAATATTCATTAAATACTCATTAAGACTCATTAATGAAGCTCATTAATGGAGTTAATAAGCATTAAGTATTTTCATTAGATGAAAATACTTAAGCCAATTTACTCTTATTTTTCATAATGAATCATCATTATTCTTCCTCTCTTCTAGTTCTCTCCTCTCCTCCATTGTCGAGCCACCCAAGAGTGCTAGAACACTCTAAGTGGTTTTTTTTTCTCCACCTATTGTCCGTGTGGATACGTATAGAGGAGTGTACGCTTGACACTCTCGAGATCCGGCAACCTTTTTGGACGAGCGGGATAAGCGAAGGGCTTCGCAACAAGGGTAACACTTCTTATTCATGTAGATCTAAGGTAGATCTAGGTTAGAAACATATACATGATTTATTTTATATATCTTCGCATGAATCCGTGGCAAGACTTCTAGGTTTCCGCAATACAAAAAGCGATTTTTGCGGCTCGAAAGTCCCAACAGCTTATGCGTTGGTACTAGCCACTTGGAGACTCCTCCCCTACTTCCTCTCCCATCTAATCGTGGTGATGAACAATAGCACCTTGGGAAGTGTCCTCCTTAACCCAGAAGTGTTCAGTCGGCTGATCAAGTGGACCACTGAGCTAAGTGAGTTCGACATCCAATACCAACCTCGAACGACGATAAAAGCTTAGGCTTTGACTGATTTCCTCACAGAAGTCTAGAGCGACGAGCTAGAAGCAAGCTGGAGAATATATGTTGATGGCTCTTCCACCCGGCAAGGTAGCAGGGTCGGCATCCTGCTCATTTCTTCGAGAAAAGACCGGATACAACTGTCTGTTTGGCTAGATTATCGCGCCACCAACAATGAAGCCGAGTATGAAGCCTTGATAGCCGACTTGCAAGCAGCGCAACATGTCGGAGCCACAAGAGCCCTCATCCACTTGGACTCCCAGTTGGCCGCCCAGCAGTTGTCGGGAACGTTCGAGATTAGCAATCCTTGACTCAAGTTAAATGCAGAAGCCTTCGAGAAATTAAAGACAAATTTCCAAGAAGTCACTGTACCGAAGATACCCCTATCGGATAATCAAGTAGCAGATGACCTAGCTAAATTAGCTAGATCATTATCACTGGTCGTGATAAGTCAGCCGATCAAACAGGTTTCCTTGGTAGTGTATATTGACCGGATGGAGGGAGTTATCTTTCCGAGCGATTGGAGAACCACCTTAATCAAATTTCTCTGATCGGGAAGTACACCGGCCGACTAGGAAGTGACGCCTCTATTAAAGAAGAGGGTCGAGTGGTTCACTTTGGTCGGAGATCAGCTGTATAAAAGAGCCTTCTCTTGGCCCTGGCTCAAGTGTGTGGGACCAGAGGACGCAGCGTACATCTTGCAAGAAGTTCACCAAGGCTCTTGCAGAAGCCATCTGGGCGGCGTATCGCTAGCTTGGAAGATTCTCCTAGCCGGGTACTTCTGGCCAACTCTCCAAGAGGATGTCGCTCGGATGATAGCCACCTGCCTGCCCTACCAAAAGTATCACAATCTTTTGCACCGACCAACCGAAGAAATGAAGTCATCCACGGTAGCTTGCCCATTCGACCAGTGGGGTATGAACATAGTGGGACCGTATCCCATGGCAACGGGTCAGCGAAGGTTCCTCATTGTTGTGGACTATTTTTCAAAATGGGCGGAGGCTGAGCTCTTGGCCAAGATAAGTGAGCAGATGGTCATCAAGTTCATCTGGTAGAAAATCCTCTGTCGATTCAGCATCCCTCGCCGGCTCATCTCGAATAACGGGAGGTTGTTCGGAGGTCAGAAGCTTAGGGAATGGTGCGAAGGCTATGGCATCCAGTAGGCCTTCACCTCAGTTGCCTACCCCCAGAGCAACGGCCAGGCGGAGGTTGCAAATTTGGAGATCCTCAGAGTCTTATAAACTCGTCTCGACCACGCAGGGGGTAGCTGGGTCGATCAGCTCTCAAGTGTCTTGTAGGAACTCCGCATGACTCCAAAGGAGACGACCAGCGTAACACCATTCCAGCTGGTGTACAGAGGAGAAGCTATGATTCCTGTAGAGGTAGGAGTGGAATCCGACCGGGTGCGACTCTATGACGAGGAAAATGACGAGCGAAGATTAATGGAGCTCGACTTGGTGGATGAGGCGCGGGATAAAGTAGCTATTCAGCTAATGGCCTATCGACAGCGGATGTGGCAGAATTACAACAGGAGGGTGATCCCAAAGTTCTTCCAGGTCGGTGATCTGGTATGGAAAAAATCAAGCTGGTCGGCGACGTCACCAAGCTTGAAGCACTATGGGTGGGACCATACAAGGTCGTGCAGAAACTCCGCTCAGAGGCATACTACTTTGAGGACGAAAATGGAAAACAGCTCGATCGGCCATGGAGGCGACTCATCTCCAATCCTACTGGCTCGGATGAGAGGTGCGCAAGCAAACATGAATGTATTTTTTGCATACATGTGCTAGTTACAGGACATACATGAAATAAAAAAACAAAGTTCTCTGGACGATTTACCCGATTGGCAAAGATAAAGGTCGAGCGGCGACCTTAAACTCTTTTCATCATTAGTGGTCGAGCGATGATCTTAAATCCTTGTCAACATCAGCGGTCGAGCGACGACCTTAAACCGTTATCGACATTAGCGGTCGACGACGACCTTAAACCCTTGTCATCATTAGTGGTCGAGTGACAACCTTAAGCCCTTGTCCTCATCAGCGGTTGAGCGACAACCTTAAGCCCTTGTCGACATCAACGGTTGAGCGGAGACCTTAAACCCTTGTCGTCATCAGCGGTCGAGCGGCGACCTTAAACCCTTGTCGACATCAGCGGTCGAGTGGCGACCTTAAACCCTTGTCGTCATTAACAGTCGAGCGAAGACCTTAAACCCTTGTCGTCATTAGCGGTCGAGCGACGACCTTAAACCCTTGTTGACATTAGCGGTCAAGTGATGACCTTAAACCCTTGTTGTCATCAGCAGTCGAGCGACGACCTTAAACCCTTGTCGACATTAGCGGTCGAGCGGTGACCTTAAACCCTTGTCGTCATCAACGGTCGTGTGATGACCTTAAACTCTTATCATCAGCGGTCGAGCGACGACCTTAAACTCTTGTCGACATCAGTGATCGAGCGGCGACATTAAACCCTTGTCATCATCATCGGTCGAGCGGCGACCTTAAACCCTATTCTTAATCAACGGTCGAGCGGTGACCTTAAACCCCTATCTACGTCAATGGTCGAGTGGCAACCTGAAACCCCTATCTACGTCAACGGCCGAACGATGACTTTAAACCCCTATCTACGTCAATGGTCGAGTAGCGACCTTAAACCCTCATCTATGCGAAGTCTTTTAACCCTATCTACGTCAATGGTCGAGCAGCGACCTTAAACCCTTGTCTACGCAAAGTCTTTTAATCCTATTTACGTTAATGGTCGAGCGACGACCTTAATCTCTCATCTACGCGAAGTCTTTTAACCTTTAAAATAGAATGGCCAAGTAGATAAATTGTTGTCGATTGGATTGGAAGAAACACAAGGTCGTGCAAAATTTAAATATGAAAAAATAAAGGCTAGCCGGACGGACAAGCATCCATTGACACTTTTGAGGCAAAACATGATCAAGTGGCTCACTCCAGATAATCTAATACATTATCAGGAAGCGACATAGTCAGCTGGTTCCGATTGATGACCTTGATTGATAGAGCGGCAGGGAGATAACTGCCTTCTTAGAGTTGGTCGAACGTCCCTTCTATCGTCAGGTCGAACAGACGAAGAGCCCGATCGACGACCTTGTCGTTAAAAGCATCCGAGCGAATGTAGGCTTGTTTCATACGATCAAACATACTCGTCTCGGCTCCCTGATAAGTCACTAGGGCCGTCTAGGAGGCAGCCAGTTCTTCCTTCAATTTGGTCAACTCCTCATCCTTGACGTCGAGCTGGGCCTTTGTTGCAGTCTGCTTGGCCAGTCATCCATCACGCTCGGCCTGCAGTGTGGTCTCAGTCTCTTTTAGGTTTTCGGCCAACACCTTGAACTCCTTATTTTTAATATCCAAGTCCTCGATGGCTCGGAGCTTCCTGGTGTTAGCCAAACTTAGCTTCGTCTCAGAAGAGCTAACCTGTTTCTCTAGTCGAGCCAGTTGAGTAGCCTGCTCAGAGTGTTTCTTTTTCTCGACCTTCAGCTGCCTGGAGCTTGTACCCAGATCGGCTCTTAATTAAGCTAGTTCAGCATTCAGTTGTTCCAACTGTGCCTGGGAAGCCGCTGCCTGACCACTCGGAGCGTGTAGCTTTTTAATTTCCTCCCAAAAAGGCGAGCTGCTGGCACATGGCTAAGCTCTCCACCCAGTACTGTAAGAAAGCAAAGGCATTTATTAAGAGCCAAGCGACAATAATAATAAATACATAGTACTTACCCCAGTAGACATCTGGGTATAACTATCAGTGAGCGCCCCTGGGGGCATGACCGCCGCACGGGCATGAGCGTTGACCCAGATTTGTGCAAGTGGCCCTTGGATTATTATTTGATGTTCTAGAGCTCGAGACTTAGCGCCTGCAGTGTCACGCCACTCATCTGTGGGCAGATGGATGACTGCAGTTATGTGGCGCTAACCACTCGGAACAACTAGGGCCGAGGTTGCCCTACCAGTTGACTGGGACATTTGCGCCGACCGGATGAAAAATTTCGGAATCTTCGATGGTATAAAGAACACAGGTGGCACAACGATTGTCCCTTGGGGCAGCCCGGATAAGGATGGCGTGCGATCGGACGAAGGTGACGCATGTGTGGTGGCCATCGCTTGCTCGAGCACTTGCCTGGTGGTTGCGCCTGTTAGTTAGAGCCCTAGAGTCAATCATTTGATGATTGTACGGACTCATGTATATCATATTCTTGAATATATATTAAGGCATTTGATTTTTGGTTATTATGCTTATTTGTATTAGTGTCAGATAAAATAAGTATAGTAACGTCCTTGAGTAGAAGGTTCTTACCTATATCAATCGATTGGTTGAATCGATAGTGAGATGATATAGGGAGCACTACTCTAAATCATTCCTAGTCGAGTATTAACATTTAGGGACAGTGTTAATACAATAAGACTAGCATGTATGTCAGCTCGATGACTTGATCTCACAAGTCATGTATATAGAGATATCAAGCTGACACATGGGTATGCATTAGAGAATGTATACTGAATGACCCGCCATGAGAAAGTATCATGGATCGTTATATGAGTGTCATATACTTTCTCATGTGGCTATTAGTATGACTATTAGTCCTTAGACCTGAAGTCACCATGGATCCCTACATAAGGAGTTATGTACTTTGGTTTCGTCAAACGTCACCCGTAACTGGGTGGACTATAAAGGCGATTACTGGGTATATAACGAATTATGTAGAGGGATGTGAGTGATGTAGATGGGATCTATCCCTCCCATATGACGGGAGCGACATCGGTATTCTTGATAGAGTGAGACCACTAAGTGCATGGCCATGCCCAAATGAGTCAACATTAGATGTTGAGCTCATTTGATCGAGTGAGTCTACTTGGAGTTCAAGATTTAGATTGATTAGAGGATGACACGGTCTATGCCTCACATTAATCAATCTAGATGTCTAGGATAGAAGGACAATGTCACATATTGTGAGGAGTCACAATTAGTAGTCACAAGGTGATGTTGGATCTCAACATTTCTTGTAACTTGGGTAGCAATGATGTATTGCTAGATGCCGCTCATTGCTTATGTTTCTAAAGGAGTTTAGAAACATTGCCAACGTTACAAGAACCTATTGGGTCACACACAAAGAACAAGTGGATGGAGATTAGGTTCATATGATGAACCAATTGGATTAGGTTCATATGATGCACCAAAGATTGGATTCAAATTAGACTTATTGAGTTAGACTCAATTAGATTCAATTGTTGAATGAGTCTAATTTAAATTTGATTCATTGAGTCAATTTATATTAATGAATTGAGATTCATTAAATTAAAATTTACTTGAATCAAAGGTTGGATTGAACTCAACAAGGAAGACAATTGGTCAAGTTTGACTTGACCAAATAGAAGTTGAAACATCAAGTTTGACTTGATGTATTGCCACATCATAAGGATGACTCATCCTTGCCACATCACATGCCACCTCATGGAGGTTACAACATCTCTCATTCCATTTAATGTGGCCGACCACATTAAATGAGGGAGTTATGTGTGTGGCCGGCCACACTAAAGGATGAGTTGTTTTTCATTTAGTGTGTATTGATGTGTGGTAATTGTATCTTCTTCTTCCTAGTTTTCTTCCTCCTTCTTGCTGCTGTTGCCGTGACTTCCATGGTGAGGAGAAGGTGGTTGAGTGAATCCAAGAGCAAAGGAAGAGTGAAGGTCACAAAGGAAGGATACTACTAGTGAGTGTATAAGATTTCTTTTCGTACCTTCTTCTTTTCTTCCTTTCCAATCCCATTCGAGAGCTCTAGAAAGTGCTAGCACACTTGGGGCTCTCTTCTCCATCCTTTGAGTGTGAGAGACACTCCTTGTTCATGTGGATATCATTAGAGGAGTGTCTACGTTGACACTCTCGAGATCCGGCGTACCGTTGGACGAGCGGAATTTGCGAGGGCACGCATTGAAGGTAAAATATTTTCCTTGTAGATCTAATGTAGATCAAAGTATTAAAACTCGTACTCATGTTTTCCGGAAATTTTCCTTGCACGGATCTACGACTTTGGGTGATTCGGGGTTTCCGCGACGCGAAAAGTGGTTTTCGCGGCCCGAAAAACCCAACAGCACCCTGCTCGGATGTAGGACGCGGATTGGTCCTGGACGGAGTCTGTGAAGCTAACGCAGTAAAGCGGGCGATCATCTCCACTTGGTGTCTCTTTCAGCTTATTAATGGCTCCCCAGAAGAAGCCGATTCCGAGCCCTCGCCTATGATAATTACCGGAGGATGCTCGGGTGGACTCACTACAACAGTTGCCTCACCACCAATCGTATGGTTGGACGCCTCGCTTCCTTGGGCTGTGACCCCACACTCTCCCCGAGCGAGTCCTCTTGTGATCCGATTGACGACAGACCATGGCTCTCCAACTCGGCTATGGCCGCCACGTTGATCTCAGCGTCGGCGAGCTTGGCTTTGCCTCCCAGACGAGCGCGCAACATGACTTCGGTTGTGAAAGAAAGGAAGAAATCAGTTAGATTCAAAAATTAAGCCAAGAAAGAGTGTACCTAGGCTGCACGGGAGCCTTGTGTGGATCAGGCTCAGACCGAACATATATAGGACACCCTCCAGCAGCAACTTGTGTATATAATACTTCTGATCGGCCAAGCAAGAAGCTGCGTGAAAGTAGTCCGAGCGGCTCTTATACTTCTTGATCTTTGGAGGATTCAACGCCTCTATTTGCCATCTGGTCAGGAAGTCCGGCCGCTCAGGAAAGTGAACAGAAAAGTAATATTCCTTCCAATATCTATTGGAGGATGACATCTTATCAAAGAAAACAAGGCCCACTCGGGCTTGGAAGAAAAAAGTCCCCAGCTCGGACAACTTGGGATAGTAGAATAATGGAAGAGCTGAGCAGTAAGGGGAATGTCATGCAGGTGGAATAGAACAACGACCCCGCACAGCAGCCGAAAGGAGTTCGACACCAATTGATGTAAGGAAATATGAAAATATTTACAAATTGCTGAGAAAAAAGGGTGGATCGGGAACCGCAGACCGACGATAAATTGGTCCCGGAAGAAACAAATGAAACTTGGAGGTGGCTCGTTCGAGCGATCAAAAGCTAAAGGAAGGACAATTTGATAGATAGAGGGAATTTCAAAAACATCTCTTAAACTCTCAGGATCGCCTCCATCAAACCTGAACTCAATGGATGCATACTAGAGTCCGGGGATGGAGGCGATAGGCTGGGAAGAGCTTGCCATCAGAATAGTGGCTGGAAATCAAGGAGTTCGATTGAAATAAACAAAAGACATCACAAACACTGGACAGATTCGATGGAGGGAAGGTTAAGGCTTACTAGAAAGGTTGCTAGGATCGTCGGAGAAGACACAGGAGGTGGTGGCACTGATGCTCCTTCGCGAAGATAAAACTGCAACGAAGAAGAAAACACAAGTGTGAAAAATGACAAAGAAAGCGCGCTTATAAGCCATGCGGCCTATCGACCTCAGCTATTCGATCTAGCTTCACGAAAGCCTAGATGAAGATCTAATCATTGATTTTGAAATGGGTCACATCTCGGGACAGGAAAATATCCACCTGTCACATCAAGCGTGCGGTGGCAATAGTTGACACGTGGCATTCGGTCATCGGATGCATTTAATGAGCTTAATTACAAAAGGTATGATCTTATGCTCGGTCATAATCATCAAGGATTTGCATGGTTTTCAAGATATTTGGATGATATCAGCCTACTCCGTGCCCACTCAAGGAAAATAATTTTTCAAGTGTTCATACTCATCCTCCCGATCAACACAAGGAACGAGCCACAAAATTGAACCCTGCATCGGCATAGTCCGATCGGACAATGGAGCGTTCGGGCCGAGTGGACCTCAAATTTACTAAAACACATTTTGTCCAATCAGTCGGACTTGCAGCCTCCTTCGAGTAGACTTAAAGGGGAGGCTTGTGATGCGGCGATAAGAAGAGCCTACCTGGTGCAAGTCAATTTCCATGTTGAAGGAAAGTCAAAGAGGTCAACACATAAGGGTAAGCAAGGTACAATCAGTGTGGGTGCCTCTGCTGATCGGAGGGATTACTGTCCGGTCGGCCAAACGGTCGGCTGCCAATACTCTAATTAATCGACCCGCCGAATGGGCTAGGAACCCATGCCGAACATGCTTGTATTACGGGCTGATCGGGGAGTCCGATCGGTTCTGGATACGACGTTGGCATTGTACTCATAAACGGACCGTCCGACTGGCGCAAGGAATAACACTACGCAGGAGGGAAAGACAATTAATAGGGGAAGAAAAAGCGAAGGGGAACACGACATCTGTTAATAAATGAAGAGAATACAAGACAAAGATGTCTTCGGTTTGTCATTAAACTACACCATTAAATAAGGAAAGACGAAAGGTCATCCAGAAAGGTATAAAAGGGTCTACAGGTATGAGGAACAGACAAGAAAAATATTTTTGAGTTCTACGATTCTCTACTTTCTTACTCTCTTCCTCTATTCTAATTTGAGCATCGGAGGGACAACGCCAGAGACCCCTTCCCTAGTCTTGATTTTGTTTTACAGGATCATCGAAGTCTTCTTCCTGTCAGTGGCCACCCCATTCCTAGCTTTCCAACTTCCTTCATTCGGACAGGATCAAAGTATATCGACAACTTTAGAATAGAAGATTGAGTGTCATTGTGTCATTGTTGGAGCAATGTTTTTGTGTTGTGGAGTGCTTTTCGAAGTGGCATGCAAGCACAGAAGACGTTTGGAATGATGTTTTTTAAGGTGTTAGTCAAACCCTTCTTTTATAACCTTGTCTAGATGCATGGACCTATCCCGATCGCCCCCATCAACCTGATGCAGTGTGACCTCATCGAAGTTTTATCCGCTAAAGTTTATCTCGATCCAAGTACCTGGACCACTCTTGGGCTCCTACATGCTAATGTGTGTCGTCAATCAGAGTGTGACACCTTATCTGCACTAGTGACAAGGTTCAGGCTCATCCAAGTGCCTGGACCTTCGAGAGCCTGGACCCTTCCGGGTGCCTAGAAGCACTTTTTCTGACCAACTTCCAACTTTTGATCTCCTACATCACAGAGTTAGCAAGACAAACATAATATAATAATCATAATGAACAAGATAGTATTGGGATTGTCTAGTTATGACCTTGGATTTCATTCAAATTTTAGGTCGAATCGAACTCTACTATTCCCTCAACGTGGAACACACCATCACCTACTCCTTTTAAGAGAGTTACCTTTTGCCAAACTCCTGTTTGTGACCCCAAGACTTTCATCTGATATCCTCGATCTGTCAAGTTTTCTGCCTTGTCTCCTAGACTAGGACTTTCTGCCCAATCCCTTGATTATGACTTCTTTGCCTAGCTTCAATTAGAATTTACTTGCACAGTCAGGTAATATTATTAGATTACAATAATCCTTAACTTTGAACGTTTATCAATATCAAAATATATATTTGATTAGCGGGTGCTTCCCATATTAATAGTAACAATTATATCAAGTGTAAAGAAATTAAAAACATCATAAAAATAAATAATTTAAATGAAAAGTATAAAAATTAAAAATGCACAATAATTTAAAAATGCAAAACCATCTTATGTTACCACTATTATTTGCGAGGAGCAAGTAGTTATTGTATAGCAAAGGTAAATTTCCAACCAGTAGAATTAACCATTAAATTAAAATCTCATTTTTAATCATCCTAATAAATTTATCTTTTAACCATTAAATTTAAACTCATATGTCGCCGACCTAAAATCATTTTTTTTTTGTTACATGCATGGGTAGTCAACACCCAACAATTCCTAGTAAACGGAGAAGGATGAATAAGGGGATGAATGGAGGGCGATGACACGACATCTCTGTCTCTTTCTCAACATAAATACACATCTTTCATCCTAATATGAAAATTTTAATTTCGTCCCTACACTAAGAAATTACCTTCATGTTATGTTTATTCGGAGATGCAGACCAATAATAAGAGAAAAGAATCCACTTGAAAATATATCATCCGGAAAGGGAAAAAGATGGACGAAATAAAAAAATTAAAGTAAATTTACAAAGAGGAGAAAGGCGAGGGGTGAGGCTGGCAAGGCTGCACATCGCAGAGGAGATCTAGGTCAGATGATGGTATCTCCATATGTATTTAATTGTAGGGGTTAATGATCTCTACCTAAAATAAGTAGAAATCATCAGTCTCTAATACATATAAAGAAATCATTCTATGCGATGAGGGTTCGACCTTTGCACAACACTCACAA
Source organism: Zingiber officinale (assembly GCF_018446385.1). NCBI lineage: Eukaryota > Viridiplantae > Streptophyta > Magnoliopsida > Zingiberales > Zingiberaceae > Zingiber > Zingiber officinale. The sequence goes on from NC_056003.1 coordinate 106,521,603, forward strand.
TCTCATGATAGCCTCATTCTCGATATTGGGGCCGCCTTGCTCAGTACCTCATAGTAGCCTCGTCAGTGACTGCGCGTCAAGGCCGCATCTCGTCATCTCACTCGCGACATGATGAAGGACATGCAGATGGGAAGTTGCATTCCCTCCATTTTGGGAGTGGACCAGAAAATGAATTAAATTTATCAACGGATGAACTTAAAATTTACCCGAAAATGATGAGTTTGAATTAGGGATGACAATGGGTAAGATTTGGGTAGGATTTTATATCCTCTGTACCCATTCTCATTTATTATATCTATACCCATCTCCATCCCAATACTCATCGGATATTTAACTTTCATATTCATCCCCATACCCGTCGGAGTTTCGGGTACCCATATCATACCCATCATCCTATTACTCCATACCATTCTCATTTAAAAAAAAAATATTTCAATGTACTTGTCAGCTTTTCCTCGTCTCGCGCTCCTTCGATCTGGTGAATATTTCCCGTGGAAAAGAAGATGAGATACGTGTTGATGACCGAATAAAGAGACAAACTAAGTCTTTTTTCTATGAGGAAAAGCGGGCTAAAGTTTTTTCTTTCCCAATAAAAAATGAGGTTTATATATATATATATATATATATATATATATATATATATATCGGGTATCGGATAGGATTTTACCACATCCGCCTCCATACCCATACCCGAATATCCATTTACTATAATCGGGTATAAAAATTTCCTCCATATCCTCCTCCATTCGGGTCGGATGTTGGATTACCCATCGGATTTGGGTGAAATTATCATCCCTAGTTTGAATACGAATCCAGTAATGACTCTGCACTCGTTTCCGAAAGTTTGAATGTGGTATCATCTATCTTAACTGTAAAATTTTTTAAAATTATTGCTTGTCTTAATAAGCAATTAGTTAAATCTGAAAAATAAAATGACACACTCCTTAAGGAAAATCAACACATTAAGGAACAACTTAATTTCCAAATCGAAAAGACTAACCCAACTCAGGTCAAAAGACTTAAGAAAGAAAACTCTAAATTGAAAACTGACATAACCAATATAAAAGAATTGTTAGAAAAATTCACAACAAGATCCAAGTACCTCGACATGATACTTAGATCACAATGAGCTGTGTACAATAAATCCGGACTCGGATATTAGTCCAACTCAACAAATAAAATATTTATATCACTTATAAGCCAAAAATAAGAAACAAACGAAAGCTTGAATTCTAAAAGTTTGTCTAACCAAGCAAGTAAGACTCAATCAATTTTATGTACCTATCGACATAAACCTAAAACCTAAACCCAAAATTTAATAATTCAGGGGAGACTCCAAATTAGTTGGCACCTCCAAAGCAATAATTTACCTGACTCAGTAATTAAGACTAGGCTAAATAGGGATAAAAAAGTTTAACTTGATAAATAGTACTGAGAAGTTTTGGATGATAGTAGGTTAGGGAAGCTCTGTCTATGCATGTCTAGGAAGATATGACTTCAACTTGGTGCATTTGGCTTAGTGGAACTAACTGAAGGTACCTCTCACTAATCATAACTAGTTAGACCAAAATTTTATACTAAGTTCAGTGGGTAAAACTATTTAGAAAATTTCGAAGGTGTGGTTATTTTAATGATGTTTAGGTGACAAATCATAGCTTAGAAATTTATCCAAAGAATATCTGCTTGTTAAATCCAAAATTAAACTTGAACTAACACAAGTTAAACCAACCCCTGAAATTTAAACTTAACTCAGCTCACAAAATTATAAGGTTCCTTGATTGAAAATATAGATCGGATGAGATGAATAATGAGTAAAATAAATTAAAATTTAATTTAAAATTAAATAAAATAAAATAAATTTAAATTTAGATTAAATTAAAATAAACAAATTAAGATAAATTAAATTAAAATAAAATAAATTAATTAAGATAAATTTAATAAAAATAAAATTAATTAATTAAGATAAATTAACATATTACATTTTCTTTTAAGAAATGTTCTTTAAAAATTATTTTAATTTTTTTTAAAAAAATCTTTTAAAAATCATCTTAAAAATTATTTTAAAATTATTTAAAAAATCTTTTAAAAATCATCTAAAAATTCTTTAAAAATATTTTTAAAATTATTTTAAAAATCCTTTGAAAAATTTTAAAAATCCTTTAAAAAATTTTAAAAATTCTTTAAAAAAAATATTTTTATTCCTTTAACAATTATTTTGAAAACCTTACTTTAATGAAATCCTAAACTTAAAGTTTAATTAATTAAGTTAATTAATTTAAATCTAAATCTTAATTAAACAAATAATTAAAAAAACTACAATTTAATTAACTTAAACTTAAAACTGAATTAAATTGAATTAAACTCGAAACATGAATTCAAACTTAAATTAAATTTAACATTAGAAACTTAAGAAGTAAACTGGAATGTTAGATTAGGACTTTTATTATAAAATAAATTTTCAAGTGAATTAGAAATTCTAAGAAAATTATTTATTTATGTTTTTAAAATATATTTTTCAGTGTTATAAAATTATTTTTGTAAGATATCGTAAAATAAATAATAAATATTATTGGACGAAAAATCTTATTGGATTTTTTTAGAGATTTTTCGGGATTTAAACGGAGTCTGTATGAGCCGTTTTGAGGGGATAAATTCGGGGTATGATAAAAACATATTTGGGATACCCGTTTAAGAGAAAAAATATTTTATTTATAAATTCATTTTCTTATTATTCTTCCCCAACCCAAATCGCCGATTTCCGACCTTTCTCTTTGCCCCAACACGAATACCCTTTCTTCTCTAGCGATTCTTTCTGTCCGATCGCCGGCCGCCGTGAGTTCACCGCCGATGGAGGTCTTCTCCACCACCGTCCCTCACCTCCGCCACTCGATCTTCTCCACAAATTTGTCGATCCTTTCTCCCTCATCGTCGTGCCCTAGATTTGCCGATGCGGAGTCTCGCGCGACCTCCATCTTCCCCGATCCATCTCCACTGCCGACGCCGCTTGATGTCGTGCTGCCTACGGACACCGCCCGATCGCATCAGCGTTGTGCGACCACTGATCCTTCTTTCTTCTCTGCTGATCATCGGAGGTTATTGGGTTGTCTTCCTCTCTAGGTCGTCGCCTGCGTAGGAAGATCTTCGACAGGGGGAAACCGAGCCCTAGCATCGAACTTCGCTCGCGATCAACCCACTGCCGGACAAGCCTTCTTCGCTGATCCTATCTTTTGTCGATCCCCTCCCGAGCCTTGCCTCCTCCACAGACCAGACCCACCTCTAGATTTTTGTTGCATCGCCGAACAACAGATTCTAGCCGAGAAGGTATGGTTGCATCCTTACCTTTTTCCTCCTCTCTGTTCTGTTCGACTGCCACCACCAGGGGTGATCAATCTAGGTAAGTTCGTTTGGAATCTTGAAGATTCATTGATGATGGTCTAATTAGTTTCCTTTGTGATGTTCTTCCTAATGCTGGATTCGTGGGAGGCATTGGAACAGCTCCTTGATGGATTTCCTCTGGGCAGATTACTGCCCTCTGCATTCTTGTGGCCGAGTAAGGTTTTGGTTGAAGATTTGAGGTACTATTGAGGTGAGTTTAGTACTGCGGATTAGGTTTCAGCAAATCTTTTGTTGTACGATTGGATTTTTGGATTGATTCTTGGTTGTTCATGTAGCTTTGGTCAGTTTGGTGATCCACAGTTTGGCATTCCAGTCTCGGCAGTGAACCCCTTTGATCTTGTTGACCGGTGGGTATCTTGGGTAAGTTGTGCTATGGATTTATTATATGAATTGGATTCGATTTTTAGTTGTGAGATGATTATGAAATTGGGTGAGTTTTGGAGATATGCATGTATAAACCTAATCTAATTGGGTTATAGAATGGTTAGGGTTAATTAGAGAGATTAAACCAAATCTGAGGAGGATGGATTAATTAGAGTTAAGCTGACTTAACTCTAGTTAGGTGGTTAATCGAGGATCGTATTCAATTTATAGTTACACTTCATAGATTAGGAGAGTTGATATAGCTATTTAATTTATATGTAATTAGCTAAATCGTTATATCATGGATTTGCAGGACTTTGGTTGAGACGAACGTCTCAACGCAAGTTGGTTTATTTGACACGGTCGACAGATAAAGGCGGGTATTTCTTCCTTGGCATCTATGTAGATTTTCTTATACTTAGTGCATAGTTATTATTCGATGGATTAGGCTGTTGTATCTTATATCGTGTTCGTTTGTTGTTTTTCTGCTTGATACTTATGCTTGATTTTTGAGGTTTTCTAGTTATATCATATACAATCTCTACTCTTGATATCTACTTGCTATGTTCACACGTGTAGAGTATGGATTGTAGGGATTGTCGGGTTGTTTGTATTATCATGCTGATTGTGCATATGACGGAGATTGTACGTAGGATGGTATGTGTTATAGGAGTCATCATGTTGACCTTACATTTGCGTACTGTATGTACACACACGTATTCGTTATGTACTTTTGGAGGAGTTGTGTTGATTGTATATTTGTGATGTATACACGTGTCTGATGTGTTTTACTGTAGGATACATGTTGATCGTACCTATGTTCTGTGTACATGTGTCTAGTGGGATTTTTGAAGATTTTTGGTTGATTATACATGTGTAGTGTGTACATGTGTTTAGTGGGATATGTGGAGGTATCATGACGATTATATTCATGTTGTGGAGTATTTATGTGGTTTAGAGGTTGCATGGATGATGATGGTGTTTGTATCATAATTATATATATATCATGTTCATCATTCATTGCATCTGACGACTAGTCTCCCTTGTGGTTGAGAGGGTCGTCAGTCTTTTATAGTTGTCCACTCTACCACTGATGGAGAGTGGTAGCTGGGAGTGGAGCTATGTCCTGTCGTGCTTACTCAACTGCTCAGTGTTGTCACTATGTCAGCCTCGACCACTCTGGAGTAGTGGGTCTTGAGGGTACAGTAGTCAGAGAGCTTGAGTTGTGAGTGGTCAGGGACCCTTAGCTATGTAGTTAGATAACTACATAGTATACTGTCGCCTCAATCGCTTTATAGCGGTTACGTGCGTGAGGCTTGTACGGTTTGTCACAGACCCAAGCCTCTCGGTTATATCGGGGTCGTGGTGTCTGGAGAGGTGTCAGGGGTGACCATGGAGCATGCATGCATATTTGCATATGATGCGCGATGCATCTGTGGATATATATTGCATACATGCCTAGTAGATACTAGTTGCATGTGATTGTGTGATTGTGAGTTGTTGCACTTGTTTGAGATATGCTTGTTGCATATGGTTGTCATGCTGCATACATGTCATTTATTTTACATGTATATGCAGTTGTATTTATATTGCATAGGTGTCTGGAGTGGGTTTGTTACAGATCCGGTGAGTTTATTGATCATTGTACCATGTGTCGATTCCAAATTGGGTATGTATCTGTCATTATGTTAGTTGTGGTTTGTACAGTTTATATGTCAGGTTGTTATGTCAGATATGTTTAGGTGCATTGATTATGATAGTATGATCATGTTCTTTATTCCCTACTGCGACTGTATACTTGTGATCTCCATGTTTGTTTATGGACCATGCACTATCTTGTCTATTACCCACTGAGTTACCATACTCACCACCGCATGTATACATTTATATTTTCAGGTAGCTTGTAGATGGTTGGTGTCACTCGGAGTATCCTGTCTGTCGGGTCCTACGTCACATTCGAAGACAGTTTCACCTAGTGTTTATTTTCTTTTGTATATCCTTTTATTATTTTTGGCATTGTATTTGTGTTTAGCCATGTGGCAATCTTATGGTTTTGGTGTTGTATTTGTGTTTAAGTCATGCCGGCATGCATTGTATTTATTTGGTTTGTGTGGACTTTCCTTCGTTTTTTCGCTGTGTTTTTCATTCTAGCCAAGTGGGCTGTGATTATAACTGCGTAGTTGTGTATATATATTTCAGCCGCTTGTGGTTGATGTATATTTTGTTTGTAGTGATACTTCAGATTGTCACCGGTACAGGGGAGATGTTGCCAAATTTTTGTCTGGCATAGACTCTTTTGGGGGAGTGACAATTTTGGCCTTAGTATATATCGAATCTATAGAAAGAATGTGTTGGGACCGAAAATGTAGCTAGAGGGGGGTGAATAGCTCGTTGCATGCTCGTGGTCGGCGTTGCTTGTTTCTTCAAAGATGTGCAGCGAAAATACTAAGAAACAAAATACACAATGCTAACAAATGGATTTTACTTGGTATCCACCTCACAAGAGGTGACTAGTCCAAGGATCCACGCACGCACACACACCTCCACTAATAAAACGCTCCTTTTCGGTAACTACCGAAAGCGGAGAAGCCCTACAACACTCTCAATACAGAAAGAAAGGAAAGGGAACAAAAGTATAAGCAAAGCTTACAATGAATACAAGAAACTCTAACCCTAGCTTTATTCTTCTTGCTTTTGATCTGCCTCTTGACTTGGAAGAACCTCCAAGAACCTTCAAGAATCGGCGATCTGGAGCTTAGAGAGAGCTGTGGAGTTGCTGTCGAGGATCTGAGATGAATTGTGTAAGAGCTCGGAAGAACTACCGAAGAAGACGCACGCCAACGGCCTTTATCTGCGCCAACGGTCGGATCCCGATCGATTGGATTGCTCCCAATCGATCGGGATGCTTTCTGTGCGATCGGCGATCCGTGGCTCGCTCCAGAAGATCCGGATCGATCCGCCGATCGATCCGGGCTCGCGCAACATCGCTATCTCCCAATCGATCCACCGATCGATTGGGAGCTCTGATCGATCGACCGATCGATCGAAAGCCTCCCATCTGCGACTTTCCCACTCGAGGCTTGTCACGGGGACCTTCCCAATCGATCGGTAGATCGATTGGGCATCACCAATCGATCGGTGATCGATCCGAGTTGGTTTTGCCCAAAATCGGGTCCTAAGCCCCAAACCAACATCCGGTCTATCCACGACATTGGTTTATCATGCTGCATCGGTCACCCTTAACTCGCTAGGACTCCCTCACCAAGTGTCGGTCAATCCCTTTGCCAAGTATCCGGTCCATCCCTTTGACCTACTTGGACTTTTCTCCTCGTGTCGAGTCAATCCTTTGACCTACTTGGACTTTCGACACCAGGTGTTTGATCGGATTTGATCCAGCTTCCCGGCTTCACTCACCGGGACTTCCCAGCTTCAGGACTTCTCTTACGCACGGCTTCACTCACGGGTCTTTCACCTTCACTCACTAGGATTTTACCGTTCACGGGATTTTCCTCTGCGCTTCACCATGGGACTTTCACCAGCTTCACCACACTCACCACACCACTAGGTCTTTCAGGCTTCACTCAGATTTTCCTTGACTGGTTTCACTCACCAGACTTTCAACCGCCTAGCTTCACTCACCAGGACTTTCTAGTTTCACCTTACCTTCACTCACCAGGATTTCCTTCTGGCTTCACTCACGGGACTTTCACCCGCCTAGCTTCACTCACTTACTAGCTACCTAACTTCACTCACTAGGTCTTTCACGGCTTCAGGATTTTCCTTCGCCTAACATCCAGTTAGGACTTCCACATCTGGTCAACCTTGACCTACTTGACTCTTCTTCAACCAACCTGATCAGACCCTGATCAGAGGGGAATTGCACCAAACAATCTCCCCAAATGAACAACTGCACCTACACTTGTCTATATCATCGAAGTCTTGTATTGTCAAACATCGAAACCCAAACCAAGACTCAAGCTTGGTCAACCAGGTCAACCTTGACCTGAGAGATATTACACCAACAGAATGATCTTATAGATCTAAAGAACGAGCAGCTCACAAACACACTAAGTCTACCTTGATTGTCTATTCAAAAACTTAGAATGACGTGAAATGCATAGGTATCTTTGCTTGGAGTTTAGATGCTTATATCAGTATATCAAAACCAGTCTGGGCTATAAATGTAATAATACATTGATCAAGTTAAGTAGTCCTTTTTTAGAAAATTTCAAACTGGACATTACTACTTAACTTGACTAACTAAGTGAATACTGCTATCTTCTGATAGTTAGTTAGTAACTAATGATTAGATATTTAAAAATAATTTTTAGATGAATATTATTTTTTAAAAATAATATCGGATTCAAGGGAAGTATATTTAAAAAACTACTTTTAAATTTTTTTTTCTTCTTACTACTATTTGCAAACTAGCTATTTAAACAAAAGGATTTTAAAACTTAAAGTTTTTTTTTGAAAAATATTTTAAATAGATATTTCAAAATTGGCTTTAAATAATTTTCTTTCAAAAATTGTAACGAAAAATAATATAGCGGTCCAAACACTTTGAAAAGTACTTGTAACTTCCTAAAAATACTTTGAAAAATATTTAGAGAGATGTTTTTAGAAAATACTTTGAAAAGTTTTATAAATTCTTGTAAAATTTATCTTTACAAAATGTTTTGCTCTTGAAAATTTTAATTTTTAACATTGGAAGACCATATATAAAATTCCTTCAAAAAATTTCCTAATTACTTTGAAATTTTATTTGAAAATATTATATAAAATGTTTTGAAAATTATTGTTTTAACAAATCTATTTTAAAAGGCATTTTTGAAAAATGTTGTTTTTAATTATTTGGAAATTTAGGGTCTGTTTGGTTTGTGTGTTTTTCATTTCCATTTTTTAAAAAATGCGTGTTTCTGAAAAATGGTGTTTGGTTTGTATTTTTCGTGTCTGTTTTTCAAAAAAAATAGCTAGCATTTTCTAAAAAAATAGATAATGATAAAAAGTCATTTTCTGTTTTCTTGAAAATGCGTGTTTTCTAGAAAATGAAAATGGAAAACGTGCAAACCAAATGCACCCTTAGTTTTTTGCAAAATTTAAATTTCAAAATTTTGAAAATCTTTTGTAAATATTGAGAAATTACTTTTAAATTACTTTAAGTTTTTTTTTATTTGCTCCTCCCTACAATAGACCTGAGTCTTTCTGAACAAAAACTTTACCTTTGTAAACTCTATTTACTTGCAATGGTTGTTTTCAAAATAAAACTTGTTTTCAAAATTTAAAAACTAGTAATCATTATTTAAAAGCTTAATTTACAAAATTTATTCATTTTTCTAAAACTTTATTTAAGTTGTTCAAAAATTTCTAAACATTAGTTAAACAAATATTTGTAACTTTTGTTTTCAACTTTTATGAACAATTAGAAATTTGTGCTTAATGAGTTGTATTAATTTTTTATGTATGCCAAAGGGGGAGGATAGTGGGTTAGGTTAGAAAAATCCAACTCACTTAAATTTTGCATTACATGTTTAATGTTTACTTGTATGTTTTTTTCCAACTTTAACTCAGATTGTCATTACATCAAAAAGGGGAGAGATAGTTGGTGCATGTTGCATTGATAATCAGGTTTTAATGCACGATGAAGAGGTTACAGTTAGATGTGTTGTTTGTCTAACCGTTTTACCTAGTGTGCAGGACATGATGGGTCCAGAGGACTGGAACACCAGGCAGAAGTCTAGCTAGGTTGATAGCTAGTACAAAATCTAGATTGGTTGAGATATGGCAGGAGGAAGTCCTGCTAGGTTAATAGGTGGCACAAAGTTTAGATCGGTTGAGATCTGGCAGGAGGAAGTCTAGATTTGTTGAAATCTAGCAAGAAGTCTTGGTGGATCAAGGGACCTGAAGTTTGTAATTGGTAAGTGGAGGTAAGCAACTGGAGGAGAGATCCAGAGAGGACGTATTTCTGGTTTAGGGAACAATAGACGTCGGTCCAACTTAGGTTCATTTGGGAAATCTAAGCTGAGATCTTGACTAGATCCTAATCTCGAGAAGATAAGATCTAAGTCATAATTTGATTATATTTTTAATGTGATAATTCTATTTTGCAGGGTAATTTTTATGCATGGACTAACTTTTTATTGCAGGAAAGAGAAAGACAAAAAGTGATCTGGGCGCCCAGAATTGCTCCGGGCACCTAGGCAAGCTTCGCGGGTGGGTGCTTGGCTAGGGACCCAGGCAGTTCGGGTGCCCGGAGTTGGTCTAGGCACCTGTACCAGAAAATCTATCTAGAAGCTGAGTTATGACTACCGGCTGAACCCACGTCAATGGTCTAGGCATCCGGAGGGGGTCCAAGTGCTCGGAGGTGGATAAACTTCAAAGATGAAGTTTTGATAAGAACTCGCCACGTCAATACAGTTGAGGCACCTGGGAGGGGATCTAAGCACCCGGACGGGACTATAAAAGCGCCCCGCCTGCGCCAGCCTGCTTTGGGCACCTGGACCCCTTTTCTTCAACATCCTTCTCCTTGTAAGAAAAGGTTAGTCCGGGTAATAAAAATTATATCTACCCTGCAAAACAGAGTTAGAATAATATAGAAGATAGGGTAGTAATTAGATTCTGTCTTCTCAAGACCAAAATCTAGTCAAGATCTCAACTTAAATTTTCCAAATGGATCTAAGTTGGATCGACACCTACAGTTCCCTCAATGGGGAATGCACCCTCACTAGATCTCTCCTCCAGTTACTTACCTTCAATTACCAACTGCAGTCTCTCGACATGCCTCTGACCCACCAGGTCTTCCAGTCAGTTGTTAGGTTCGCAGACCCAACTTGATTTCGACCGGTTGTCAGGTCCCGCAGGCCCAACCAAACTTCTCGCCAAATATCGGGCTCCACAAACTTATCTAGACTTCATAGTAGCTATTGGGCCTTGCAGACCTTGCTGGATTTTAACCTGTTGTCAGGTCTTTCAGATTAGTCAACTCTTGCATACTTGGTAGAAACGTTAGACAAACAATCAATGTAACTTTAACCTATTTGACATATATCAAAATCAAACTGTTAGTGTAATCTGCACAAAAAATCTCCCCCTTTTTGGTATAGTGACAACTCGAGTTAAAGTTAGAAAATAAATGCAATAAAAAGTGTTTTAAAAGTGAGTTCAATTTTTAAAAGTGTCAATTTTTTTAACTTAACCTACTATCCTTTTCCTTTGGCATACATCAAAAATGAAAGACATAATACATAACAATAAGTAAGAAAATATTGCAAGCTAAGATATTCAAACAAGTTTCAAAGAGTTATGGCCATGTAAGGAACTTAAATAAAAGTCAGGTTTAGTTGAGGGAGGAGTAAATATTTTAAGAAATTTTACAAGTTAGTTTTCAAATATTTCAGAAGTAAGAACTTTTCAAAAATTATTTTAAGGTTTTTGTCAAAATGATTTTCAAAGATTCAAAGTTTTCTTAGAGAAAAAAATTTTGGAAAAAAAATGTCTAAGTAAAAAATTTATGTGACAAATTGATTCAAGTTAAATTGTTTTTATAAGGTGAACTTGGAAAATTAAGTAAAGAAGATGATTAAGTTAAAATGGTTAATATTGTTGTTAAGGTTAAGGATTTTAATTGAGAGTTTTAATAGATTAATTAATTTGTTAAATAAGTTAAGAAATAATTAGGTTAGGTCAATTCTAGATTTATAGAATTGATTAAATAAGTTGTGTAAGTTAATTTCTAGTTGTGAAATTAAGTTGAAACTTAAGTTAAGTAACGTAGATTAATTTTGATGATTAATTAACTTAAGAAGTTAATTAAAGATTGATTTAAGAAAAAGTATGAATTTGATTAATGATTAATTAAATTGATTAACTTAAGGATTAATTAATTCAAGTTTAAAGGTTATTTTGTGTTAATTTAATTAATTAATTAAAGATTAATTTAAGTTAGTAATTAAGTCAAAGATTAAGTTAACAAAGGTTAGAGGACTAATTGAGATAAAAATTTAAGAAGAGTGGTAGTAATAAAGCTTACTTGAAAGTATTCATCTATTATTGGTCCTTAACTGTCTAACTCTTAGTTACTAACTAACTATCAGAAGATAGCAGTGTTTACTTGATTAGTAAAATCAAGTATTTATGTCCAATTAGATATTTACTGAAAAAGGACTACTTCATTTGATCAATATTCTATTGTATTTTTTGCTCAGACTTATGTTGATGCACTGATACAAGCATCTAAAGTCCAGGCAAAATACATACGCATCTCACACAATTCTATGTTTATATATACACAATTAGGGTAACCTAGTGTGTTTGTGAGATACTCAATTCCTAGATCTATAGGATCATGCTTTCTAGGGGTTTGATCTAGGCTAAGGCAAAAATAATTTTTTGGAAAACTAACGAAATAGGTAATTTTTAGAAAATATAAGTAAATAAATTTTCCTAGAATTTTAGAAATTATCTGAATAAATATCCTTCCCATTAATCTAAGATTTTTTAGACACAAGAAATATTTTTAAACTTATTTTCACAAAATTTTAATGAGTTAATTATTTGATTTCAGTTTAATTAGTTAGATTTAATTTACTTTTAAATTATCCTTATTCATCTCACCAGTCTAAATTTTCAAACAAGAGGGATCCTATGGTTTTGTGAAATGAGTTAAATTGAATTTCAGGTTTGGTTTAACTTTGTATTAGATTTAAGTTTAGCTTTGAGTTCAATAAATAGGCATTCTTCAGATAAACTTCTAGGTTATGGTGAGTCACCTGAACATCATTAAAGTAACCATGCTTTCGAGATTTTTCAAATAGTCCTATCCATTGAACTTAATAATAAAACTTTAGTCTAACTAGCTAGGATTGGTAGAGGGTGGCTTCAGTTAGTTCCACTAAGTCAAATGCACCAAGTCGAAGTCATATCTTTCTATACATAAATAGACAGAGCTTCCCTAACATACTATCATCCAAAACTTCTCCAGTGTTATTTTTCAAGTTAAACTTTTATCCCTATTTGATCTAATCCTAATTACTCGGTCGGGTAAATTATTATTTTGGAGGTACCATCTAATTTGGAGTCTCCCCCTTAATTATTAAGTTTTTATGTTTTAGGTTTATGTTATTTCTTTTTATAGTTATAATAAACATGATGGTAATTATTTGATTTATATAAGTTTGACTTGTTTGACTTTATTTTATTATTTGATTTATTTGAGTTTGACTTGTTTGACTTTATTTTATTATTTAATTTTATTTGATTCTTTAGTTTTGAGTTAATGGATTTAGTTGAATTTAGTTTTAGATAATAAATTTTAGTTTTGGGTATATATAATTTATTGAGTTCTACTTGCGTGGTAAGACACGCTTTCGAAATCCAAGTTTTAGTTTGTCTCTTATTTTGACTTATAAGTAATATAAATGTTTTATTTGTTGAGCTGAATTTGTAACCAAACCCTGATTTATTATATACATCTTTTTGGATTTTAAGAATTAAATCCAAGTCTTTAGAATAAGTTATGAAGGATTCTAATAATCCTTTAAGTTTGTTAATTTCATTCTTTAATATTGTGTTTTCCTCCTCAAGTTTTACAACTTAATTTGGATTTATACTTTCAATCGGCTCCTTGAGGTGTTGATTTTCCTCAAGGAATGTTTCATTTTGTTTTTCAAATTTAATTAATTTTTTATCTAAATATGCGATAATTTTAAAGAATTTTGAGGTTAGGATAGAAGATACCTTGTTCGAACCTTCGAAAATGAGTACGGACTCGTGACTTGATTCGTCTTCGGACTCATCATTTTGCTCTGACTCGCTTTCTAATTTCGGTCCTATTGCGATGAGTGCAAGGTAGTTGTGGTACTTTTGATCTTCAACATCTAATTCTTCTAAAGATGATTCGTCTCACGTCACCTTGAGTAGGCGCCTTCAACTCCCTTTAAAGGCACCTCCAGTAGCACTTACAGTCACCTTTTTCTCTTTTGCTGCTCCGATCGCCTAGGTGATTGTGGCCATTTGGGAGAGGGCTCACCCGAACCCATTTCCCGGTCTTCTCCTCGAGCAGGCTTTCGCTCCGACTTCTCGTCCCTCAGAACATCGCGTATGTCCTTCTCGTCCACCGGTGTACTGTGTTAACCTCGTGATTATTTTGATGTAATCAACCAAGTTATGCTAGGTCATATTTTGGTTTGATCCCTGTGTCTAAGTGTACAAGAGTTTAGGAGCACAGGAAGTCGAGTGGAAGATGCAACTAGTGAGAAGGATGACACGGGAAGAGAGCCGACGGGCTCGGTGCATCCGAGGGACAAAGTACTGTGAAAGAGTACACCGATGGACGAGAAGAATGTACGCGACGTTCGAGGGACGAGAAGCCGGAGCGGAAGCTTGCTCGAGGAAAAGACCGAAAATTGGGTTCGGGTGAGCTTTATTTCGGTAGGTCGCAATCACCCAGGCGATCGGAGCAGCTCAAGACCATATGGAGGCTGGAGAATCTGTTGAAGGTGCCTTCTAAAGGAATAGAAGGCACCTCCAAGGCGCCTCATGCGCCTCTGCTTGCTTCAAGTGGAGGGCGCCTCCCATAGGCATGGAAGGCGCCCTCCTTTTTTTGCTTATGGAGGGTGCCTTCCATACCCATGGAAGGCGCCCTCAACTTGGCCAAAGTAGCCGTTGGCAGCGGATAAACCTTTATCCACTGCTGCCTTACCGGAGGTGCCCTCCATTCCCCTTGGAGGCACCCTCAAGCTATGGATAGGATTTCTAGGAGATATAAAAAGGCCCCTAGAGCTAGGAAATAACATACCAACTTTTATATTAACTTCCTAGCAATTGTTTGAGCTTTCATTATGTGTAAAAGGTTTCTCTGCCTTCAGAAAAAGAGATTCTTAGTAAGCTTTATAATCACTTTGGATTAACAACCACCTAGGTTATAACTAAGTAAATCCTGAGTGTCTTCCTTATTTTTTGTCACTTTTATTTTATTATTATTGTTGCATTTCAAAATAGAGTTGAAAGAACGATAAGGGTATTTTTAGTATTTCAAGCGATTCAACCCTCTATTGTCGGTCCCACTGCGCCAACAAGTGGTATCAGAGCCCAACCGCCTCAGAAGGATTAACCGCAGACTGAAGCAGCAAGATCAAGACGATGGCCAGTGTAAGCATTCACCCCCCAAAATTCGACGGAGACTTCGCACAATGGAAACTCCGAATGGAGGTATTCTTCAAAATATATTTCAAAATTCTGTTAATAATGAAATACAGTTTTGTAGCACCTATGAATCAGTATGGAACCAAGAAAGAAGAATATCAGTGGACGAACAAGGAGCAAGCAGACTTCGTGGCGAACGGTAAAGCAAAGTTCCATCCACTCAACGTCCTTCCACCCCAGGAGGTCAATCAAATCGGCAGCTACGACCCCGCCAAAGATCTCTGGGAGAAGTTTCTAGAACTTCACGAAGGCACCTTGAAAGCAAAGTTAACAAGGCGAGACATTCTCCAAACCCAGCTAACAAACCTAAGGATGAACAATGGAGAAAAGGTAACGCAACTCCAAGCACGAATCAAGGAACTGATTACTCAGTTAAACAATCTCGGAGAATCGGTAACAAATCAAAATTCAATCCGGTGTGCGCTCAACGCCTTCCTGAGAACTTCAGAATGAGCGTCCTTAGTAGATGCATACTACATCTCTAAGGATCTTGAGGTAAGTATGCTAGAGAATTTATTTTCCACTTTTGAACTTCACGAATCTCGAATTGTAGCCTAAAGAAATAGAAAAGATAAATCTCAATGTTGCCCTAAAAGCAAAGATGGAAGATCAAGACTCCGAAGCATCCATCGATGAAGTCGAAGCGGCTCTTATGGTAAGAAAGTTCAATAAATTTATTAAATCTATTAAATTTAAATCACAGATGAGAAAGCATCTTCGAAATAGAAGGACCGTCTGATGCTACAATTACAACGAAGAAGGGCACATCAAAGATGACTGCCTGAAACTGAAGAACAAAGACATGGAAAAGAATAGAAAGCCAGCTCGGCCCAAACATAATCTCAAAGCCACGTGAGACGAGTCATCATCCTCCAAATATGAAATCGAAGCATACGTTGGACTTGCCCTAACGACAATCTATCAAGAAGAAGATGAGACTAGCTCAGAGATGAGCATAGATGAAGGGGAGGATCATCAGAAGAAAGCAACGATGAAGAGGGAGCATCAGAACTTAAGGTAAGTGAGGTACGTGCTCTATCCCCCCAAGTAGTCCTTTCAGTTTATTAAAATTCTTACCAAAGATTTGGCAAAATTAGAAAAAGAGAATGATGATTTAAAAGGATAATTAAATAATTTAAAGGTTGAAAATGATAACTTGAAAATGCAAATCGACAGTTTAAAAAAAGATGCATCCTCAGAATTAAATAACTTTAAAAAATAAAAACTTAGAATTCATGGCAAGTTAAAACTGGTATATTAAACATCGCCAAGGCTAAATTAGAAAAAATTCAAAAAATTATATACCCCTAAATTTTTGATTAGCCCAGTAGGAAGAAACCTGTATTGGGTTTCAAAATCTTATTTAGATTAAACATTTGTTTTTGGCTTTCAGAAAAATTAAATTTTTAATTTCTTTAAAAGGCTTTATCTAGAAGTGGTTGATGATCTAATAACTAGGAAGATCTAGTGTCTTTCCATAGCCTAGAAGTCAATTACTAAATTAAATATTTAATTGACAAACTAATAAGCTTGTTAAATTAGATAAATAATGCTTTTAATATTTGTCAATTATTTGAAAATTTTATGACTTAGAAATTGGTTAACTAGCAAGATTTATTTATTTTTACTAAGGTGCCCCCAAAGATTTAATTTCAGAATTTTTTCTTAGTATTTTTTTTTATGTGATCAAAGGGTGAGGAAAGATACAAGTTTAGGGGGAGTGAGGATTTTTTTTCAATTTGAACATTTCTAACTCAAATGGCATTATACTTGTTCTTGCAATTTCTTATATTGCAATTTAATATTTAAAATGTTTTGTAATTTTTTTTATCTATTTGTTTTACCTTAACTTGAACTTGAGTTGATGCACATCAAAAAGGGGGAGATTGTTGAACCCCGTAGTTGTTTTGATGTGATCAACCAAGTTAGGTTAGGTCCTATTTTGGTTTGATCCATGTGTCTAAGTGTGCAGGAGCTTAGGAGCACAGGAAGTCGAGCAAAAGACGCAGCTAGTGAGAAGGATGATACAGGAAGAGAGCCGACAGGCTCGATGCATCCGAGGGATGAAGTACTGCGGTAGAGTACACCGGTGGACAAGAAGAATGTACATGACATTCGAGGGATGAGAAGCCGGAGCGGAAGCCTGCTCGAGGAAAAGGTTGGAAATTGGCATGCCCTCTTCCACCCATCGCATCTCCTTCTAAAAAATAAGACAGACCTCAAGGCATCCCATGTGCAGTATACGTTCTGTTGGTGCAATTGACCTTTAGGATTTCGATATTTGACAATGCACCCAAGTCTGGTCAGTTTGACCAAGGGTTAATCCAAACAGGACTTGATGTTTGGAAGAGAGTAGCCTAGTCAAGATTAGATGACAAGTAAGGAGAAGTCCTAACTAGAGGTTAGGGAAAGTGAAAGTCCTTGTGAGTAAAGTCAGACCCTAGTGAGTGAAGATAGGTAGTGGATGAAAGTCCTGGTGAGTGAAGACGGGCTTTAGTGAGTGAAGCTAGGTAGTGGATGTTGGTTGCTACTCGAAAAACCTAGAGGTTCCACTGTACAAAAATTTTGTACAAAGGTCTGAACCTTTTCCTAGCTACCATGTGTTCTTTTAAATTAAATTTTGGATCGCCTGCGGAACTTAACATGTTTGATCCAAAACTTAATCTATTTGTTCTTTTAGGTTTTGACTTGGATCTCCTGCGGAACTTAACACGTTCGACCGAAGTCACCTTAAGTTATTAATTCCATTAAATATTAATTTCCATAATTGGTTCCCAGTACTGACGTGGCGAGGCACATGACCTTCTTGGATATGGGAGCAACCACCACCGACTAGACAAAACCTCTTATGGAAAACTAATATTTAATTTCCTAAAATAACTTTAGGTTAACCGAAAAGAACAATCAAATCACAAGGAAAAGAAAAAACAAAAGAACACAACATCGAAAAACATATTGGAAATTCTAGAATCGTAAGCCTCTTGTATTTGGTATTATTTCCATAAATAACTAGTATGATACGGAAAGAAAAATTACTAGTTATACCTTTTAGAAAGACCTCTTGATCTTCTACCGTACTAACCTCGGACGTTGTGTGGGCAATGATCTTCCGAGATGAGAAATCACCAACCACCTTCTTCTCCTCCTAGCCAGGTTTGGCCAACAATAAGGAAACTTCACCAAGGAAGAAGATCAAAACACCAACCAAGCTCCAAGAGATGCTAGCTTTCTCTCCTTTTTCTTCTTCTTCTCCAAGTAGTATCCGGCCACCACAAGAACTCCAAGAGGGATGAAGTATTCGGCCACCACAAGAGGAAGAGAGGGAGAGGATGATGGCCGGCCACAACACCAAGGAAAAGAGGGAGAGAAAATAATAGAGATTGTGTCTCATGAAGGCACCCTCACCTCTTCTTTTATATTCCTTAGCCTAGGCAAATTAGGAAATTTAATTACAATAAAATTTCCTTAATTCCCTTGACATGATTTAATTGAGAAAAATAAAATAAAATTTCCCCAATTAATCTCTAATGGCCGGCCACATCAAAGGAGTAAAATTAGACAAGTTTTAATCAACAATTAAAACTTCCTAATTTGTTTCCAGAAATTTTAAAATTAAAATTTCTCTTTAAAAATCTCTTCATGGTTGATAAAAGGAAATTTCTATAATTTTAATTCTATCAACATGTGGATAATTTTAAAGAGAAAATAAAATATCTCACCAATCTACAAATAAGGAAAGAGATCTAATCTGTTTCTTTAATCTTTTGTAAATCTTTTACAAGAGAGATATTTTAATTTTAATTCTCTTTAACAAATTATTTCTTCCACATAATAAAAATTAAAATTAAAATTCCTTTTTAATTTAATTTGGCCGGCCCCCACTAGCTTGGGTTCAAGCTAGGGCCGGCCACCCCAATTTATACCTAGGTCGGCCCTAGCTTGGTTCCCAAGCTAGCTTGGCCGGCCCCCTTTGGGTGGGTATAGAAGGTGGGTATAGTACTCTATAAATAAGAGGCTACGATATGGACCGAGAGGAGGAATTGGTTTTGGTCTCCCGATAAAATTAAGCATCCCGTGTTCGCCCCGAACACACAACTTAATTTTATCAATAATAATTCATTCCACTAGAGAACTATTATTGAACTACCGCACCAATCCCAAATTACATTTTTGGGCTCCTTCTTATTATGAGTGTGTTAGTCTCCCTGTGTTTAAGATATCGAATGTCCACTAATTAAGTGAGTTATTGACAACTCATTTAATTAATATCTAAATCCAAGAGTAGTACCACTCAACCTTATTGTCATGTCGGACTAGGTCCACCTGCAGGGTTTAACATGACAATCCTTATGAGCTCCTCTTGAGGACATTATCAACCTAGTATCTCTAGGACACAGTTTCCTTCTATAATCAACAACACACACTATAAGTAATACAATTTCTCAACTTATCGGGCTTATTGATTCATCGAATTAAATCTCACCCATTGATAAATTAAAGAAATAAATATCAAATATATATGCTTGTTATTATATTAGGATTAAGAGCACACACTTCCATAATAACCGAGGTCTTTGTTCCTTTATAAAGTCAGTATAAAAGAAACGACCTCAAATGGTCCTACTCAATACACTCTGAGTGTACTAGTGTAATTATATAGTCAAGATAAACTAATACCTAATTACACTACGACCTTCTAATGGTTTGTTCCTTTCTATTTTGGTCGTGAGCTACTATTTATAATTTATAAGGTACTGATAACATCATCTTCTGCATGTGACACCACATACTATGTTATCTACAATATAAATTAAATGAACAACTACAAACAAATGTAGACAATTTGACCAAATGTAATTCTTTATACATAATGAATGTTTACAATGCTTAGGCTTTCAGTATACACTCCAACAATCTCCCACTTATACTAATGACTAAGCTGCCATATCTTCTACCATATATCTGATTCTCATTCCCTCCACATGCCGATCAAAAGCTTTCGCCGGAAGGGCCTTAGTGAAAGGATCTACTGCTGATGCAATCTTGGCGATGACAACTTCTCCTCGCTTCACGATATCTCGTATCAGGTGGTACTTGCGCTCTATATGTTTACTTGCCTTATGAGCTCGTGGTTCCTTCGAGTTTGCAACTGCACCACTATTATCACAATAAATTGTGATGATTTTGGGCAAACCAGGAATCACATCTAAGTCCATTAGAAAGTTCCTGAGCCATACTGCTTCTTTAGCTGCCTCAGAGGCTGCTACATACTCAGCTTCCATGGTTGAGTCTGAAACGCATTTCTGCTTAACACTCCTCCATGAAATGGCTCCACCTCCTAAAGTAAACACATAGCCTGATGTAGACTTACTGTTGTCCCTATCGTTGGAATCAATGTAACCCACAGGGAGTAAATCGTCGCTTGGTAAACTAGCATATAATCTTTAGTCCTTCTCGTACTTTAATATATGCTTTACCGAATCAATGTCCTTGTCCAGGGTTACTCTAATATCACCATGCCCACAGCAAAACAAATATCGGTCTCGTACATAGCATTGCATACATAAGGCTTCCTACGGTAGAGAACTGCTTTCATGTCTTCTATCTCCTTTGAAGTCTTAGGAGACATCTCTTTAGATAGAGGTATTCCATGCCTGAAAGGTAAGAAACCTTTCTTGGAATCTTGCATGCTAAAACGAGCAAGGATTGTATCTATATATGAAGCTTGGGACAGACACAACATTCTTTTCTTGCGATCCCTTATTACTTTGATCCCAAGTATGTGTGCACACTCTCCTAAGTCCTTCATATCAAATTGTTTGGACAACCATACCCTTACGTCTGACAATACCTTGACATTGTTGCCAATTAACAAAATATCATCTACGTATAGTACAAGAAATATCACCACGTTTCCGTTACACTTCTTATATACACAAGATTCATCCGGACTTTGAATAAATCCATATGACTAGATTACTTCATTAAACCGGATGTTCCAAGATCTTGAAGCTTGCTTCAGTCCATAAATGGACCGATTGAGCTTACACACTAGATGCTCTTTGCCTTTTTCAATGAACCCTTCTGGTTGCTTCATATGGATGTTCTCTTCAAGACTTCCATTAAGGAAAGCTGTCTTGACATCCATTTGTGAAATCTCATAATCCATATGAGCAGCAATGGATAAGAGTATCCGGATGGACTTAAGCATGGCTACCGGTGAAAAGGTTTCCTCATAATCGATTCTCTCTTTCTGAGTGTACCCTTTTGCAACAAGCCTAGCTTTGAAGGTTTCTAACTTCCCGTCTGTCCCTCTTTTCCTTTTGTAGATCCACTTGCATCCAACGGCTTTTACACCATCAGGGGGTTCTACAAGCTCCCAGACCTTATTAGAGTACATAGACTCTATTTCAGAATTCATCGCCTTTTACCAAGATGCTGCATCTATATCTTGGAGTGCTTCGTCATATGTCCGGGGATCAGGTTTATGTTTATCTGGGATCAAGTCCGAAGACTCTCCCAAAAACATGAATCTCTCAGGCTGCCTTACAACCCTCCCACTACGACGAGGCACTGTCTGTGGTTGTGTATCATGTGTGACACGTGTTGCAGTTTCTTGTGGTACTTCATCTTGTACTGTTGGTACTAAAGTAGACGTGTCCTCTCTTAGTTCTTCTAAAACAACTTTACTACTGGGCTTGTGATCCATTATATAGTCTTCTTCTAAAAACTGGGCATTAGTGCTAACAATGACCTTCTGGTCTTTAGGACTATAAAATAAACCTCCTTTCGTTCCTTTGGGATATCCCACAAACACTCGAACTTCTGTACGAGATTCTAACTTATCAGCATCTGGTTTCAGCACATGTGCTGGACTACCCCAAATCCGAATATGTCTTAGACTGGGTTTTCGCCCATTCCACAATTCTATGGGAGTAGAAGAAACTGATTTAGAAGGTACTAAGTTCAGAACATACACTGCTGTTTCCAGAGCATATCCCCAAAACGAATTTGGTAATTCTGAATAACTCATCATCGATCTAACCATTTCCATAAGAGTCCTATTCCTTCGTTCTGCCACACCATTCTGTTGGGGTGTTCCAGGTGCAGACAATTGGGATTGAATCCCAGCCTCTGATAAGTAATTCCTAAACTCTCCTAAGAGGTATTCGCCACCACGATCAGATCGTAGTGTCTTGATACTTTTACTTAGTCGTTTCTCCACATCAGCCTTGTACTTTTTGAACTTATCAAAGCACTCGGACTTGCGGCGCATTAGGTAAATGTATCCATATCTTGAATAATCGTCTATGAAAGAGACAAAATATTCAAAACCTCCTCTTGCCTGGACAGTCATAGGACCACACAAATCAGAGTGAACCAACTCTAATACTTCTTTGGCTCTATACCCCTTGGCCTTGAACGGCCTCTTGGTCATTTTACCTTCTAAGCAGGATTCACAAGTTGGAAAAATTTCCAACTCTAATGAACCCAAAAGTCCATCGGCAATAAGTCTCTGAATCCTACTTAAGTTAATATGACCAAGCCTTAGATGCCAAAGATATGCTTGGTTCATTTCCGAAGGTTCTTTTCTCTTATTAGAATTAGAAGATGAGTTATAAATTTTCATGTTTTGCTTTGTGGAAGAAATTGGATTTAAAGTATACAAATTGCCAATCAATGCACCAGAACAGATAATCACATTATTTCTTTTAATAACTACATCGTTACTGAAAAAAATAGAATATCCATCTAAAAATAGTTTAGAAACTGAAATTAAATTCTTTCTAAAACTGGGTACATAACGACAATTTCTTAAAACCAAATTTCTATTTCTACTAAAAGATAAGTAGACGTCTCCCACTACAACAGCTGCCACCTTAGTAGCATTGCCCATGTAGACGGTAATTTCTCCTTCAGATAGTCGTCGGGTTTCTTGGAACCCCTGCAAGGAATTGCAGACATGATCAGTGGCTCCCGTATCTACACACCAGGTGCTGGTAGATAACACCGCTAAACATGTTTCAACAACTAGAGCATGAGATATACCTTTGTTTTGGTTCCTACGAGGACAGCCCGCCCTGACTGCTTGCGGATGAAGCACTTGCCCTTCGGCTTCTTCACTCCGACTTTAAATCCGTACTGAGATTTATTCACTTTCTTTCTTGAACCAAATTGTTTCTTCTTCTTCTTTCCTCTCGGTTTAGAAGTAGAACCATTTTAAGATAGTGAATTTGAGCATTGTGACGAAATAATCCTTCTGCTGCAGTCAGTAGTTCCGCTAATGAATAAATCCTCTTATTCATATTATAGTTCGGGACTGCTCAAAACTTCTAGGTAGCGTTTGGAGGATCATATCGATATGGGTTTCCCATCAATTTCTCCTCCAAGGATCCGTATCTCGTTCGGATAAGCCATCATCTTTAGGATATGATCCCTCACGGGAGTACCCTCTTGCATGGTGGCTGTCATTATCTTTCTCATGGCTTCTTGCCTAGAAGCCCTATCACGATGACCAAAGAGTTCCTTGAGATTGTTCATAATATCATAGTCGTTGGTAAATCTTGATGCTGATGTTGCAATACATTTGACATTGAAGCCAAAATGTAACACCGCGCCATCTCATCTGCTTTTTCCCATTTCCTATGATATTCAATCTCCTCTTGGGTAGATTCACCAGTAGGTGCTTCAGGGCACTGCTTAGTCAGTACAAATTTATAGCTTTCAGCAGTAAGGACAATGTCCAGGTTCCTTTTCCAATCTATGTAATTAGGTCCAGTAAGTCTATTCTGTTGAAGTATGATGGATAGTGGGTTGAAAGTCATCCTAAGAATCACAAATAACTTTTGGTCAGAACTCTAAATTTAGAATAATATTGATTCCTCAAACAATACTATTTTAAATTAACCAACACCTCAAAACACCGTGAATTTTGTATGCCACGTTAGTGTGGACGTATACTAATTCAACATTTGTAAAAGGAGGGTTTTAACCCATTAATTTTATTATCTTGTCAACCTAACTTTTTGACAAATAAAATTAATAGTTGGTATCATTTGGTCACACAAATAATAGCAGTGACTCCGATGGGGAGGATACTATTAGATGTGTCTAAGTGTATACCATTACTTGACACTAAGTCCATTAATAAGATTATGCCCCTTCCGTTGGGGAAGATCACACGCTCTTAATTAACTTCCTATAGTCATCCAAAAATGGAAGTCTGTTCTAGTGATCCACAAACAAGCTCATCCGTTATGGAGGAAGGCACTCAGAGCCAACGCGCAAGCTTGTTTGCATCACTTACAAACCAGTAATGGAGACCATGAGATTTACTTAAAAATCCCTCTCCCACTTAGTTATTTATAAATGAGGAATTTTAACTATGCTAGCCTACTAAACTTGTAAACTAACATGCACACACAATATAAAAGCAATAAATAGAAAATCTAATTTTCAACTATTATGGCTTTTATCTCTAGTTATCCTCCATGTGTTGTCATCCCAAGCTGCTGCCATATTTGGCCACTGCCACATCCATCTTGCTCCTTGTTCCGCTGCGCCTCTGGTCCTTAGAAGGTTCCATGCTTTGCAAGATTCGATCCGCGACATAAATAGAATTTTACATTTTTGATCCTATATTCCATAAAAGGAATGTACATGTATCTAGATCAAAAAAAAAATCCTAATAAAACTAAATACAGTTCCTGCTGTATTTTAATACAATCATGCACACACATATAAATGCCCTTGACATGTCCAAGGGTCCAATCACACACATAATAACTAAAAGCCATAATAGTTGGATCCTGCATCCACAAAGTTAGCACATCCTACTATTAATCTGCCTAAATTATGTATGACATGTGCATAATTAACCTAATACCAAATATACAGAGGCAAAACCCTAGCTCTGATACCAATTGTTGGTTGCTACTCGGAAAACCTAGAGGTTTCACTGTACAAAAATTTTGTACAAAGGTCTGAACCTTTTCCTAGCTACCATGTGTTCTTTTAAATTAAATTTTAGATCGCTTGCGGAACTTAACACGTTTGATCCAAAACTTAATCTATTTGTTCTTTTAGGTTTTGACTTGGATCTCCTACGGAACTTAACACGTTCGACCCAAGTCACCTTAAGTTATTAATTCCATTAAATATTAATTTCCATAATTGGTTCCCAGTACTGACGTGGCGAGGCACATGGCCTTCTTGAATATGGGAGCAACCACCACCGACTAGACAAAACCTCTTATGGAAAACTAATATTTAATTTCCTAAAATAACTTTAGGTTAACCGAAAAGAACAATCAAATCACAAGGAAAAGAAAAAACAAAAGAACACAACATCGAAAAACATATTGGAAATTCTAGAATCGTAAGCCTCTTGTATTTGGTATTATTTCCATAAATAATTAGTATGATGCGGAAAGAAAAATTACTAGTTATACCTTTTAGAAAGACCTCTTGATCTTCTACCGTATTCCTCTTCTAACCTCGGACGTTGTGTGGGCAACGATCTTCCGAGATGAGAAATCACCAACCACCTTCTTCTCCTCCTAAGTAGGTTCGCCCAACAATAAGGAAGCTTCACCAAGGAAGAAGATCAAAACACCAACCAAGCTCCAAGAGATGCTAGCTTTCTCTCCTTCTTCTTCTTCTTCTCCAAGTAGTATCCGGCCACCACAAGAACTCCAAGAGGGATGAAGTATTCGGCCACCACAAGAGGAAGAGAGGGAGAGGATGATGGCCGACCACAACACCAAGGAAAAGAGGGAGAGAAAATAATAGAGGTTGTGTCTCATGAAGGCACCCTCACCCCTTCTTTTATATTCCTTGGCCTAGGCAAATTAGGAAATTTAATTACAATAAAATTTTCTTAATTCCCTTGACATGATTTAATTGAGAAAAATAAAATAAAATTTCCACAATTAATCTCTAATGGCCGGCCACATCAAAGGAGTAAAATTAGACAAGTTTTAATCAACAATTAAAACTTCCTAATTTGTTTCCAGAAATTTTAAAATTAAAATTTCTCTTTAAAAATCTCTTCATGGTTGATAAAAGGAAATTTCTATAATTTTAATTCTATCAATATGTGGATAATTTTAAAGAGAAAATAAAATATCTCACCAATCTACAAATAAGGAAAGAGATCTAATCTCTTTCTTTAATCTTTTGTAAATCTTTTACAAGAGGGATATTTTAATTTTAATTCTCTTTAACAAATTATTTCTTCCACATAATAAAAATTAAAATTAAAATTCCTTTTTAATTTAATTTGGCCGGCCCCCACTAGCTTGGGTTCAAGCTAGGGCCGGCCACCCCAATTTATACCTAGGTCGGCCCTAGCTTGGTTCCCAAGCTAGCTTGGTCGGCCCCCTTTGGGTGGGTATAGAAGGTGGGTATAGTACTCTATAAATAAGAGGCTACGATAGGGACCGAGAGGAGGAATTGGTTTTGGTCTCCCGATAAAATTAAGCATCCCGTGTTCGCCCCGAACACACAACTTAATTTTATCAATAATAATTCATTCCACTAGAGAACTATTATTGAACTACCGCACCAATTCCAAATTACATTTTTGGGCTCCTTCTTATTATGAGTGTGTTAGTCTCCCTGTGTTTAAGATATCGAATGTCCACTAATTAAGTGAGTTACTGACAACTCATTTAATTAATATCTAAATCCAAGAGTAGTACCACTCAACCTTATTGTCATGTCGGACTAGGTCCACCTGCAGGGTTTAACATGACAATCCTTATGAGCTCCTCTTAAGGACATTATCAACCTAGTATCTCTAGGACACAGTTTCCTTCTATAATCAACAACACACACTATAAGTAATATCATTTCTCAACTTATCGGGCTTATTGATTCATCGAACTAAATCTCACCCATTGATAAATTAAAGAAATAAATATCAAATATATATGCTTGTTATTATATTAGGATTAAGAGCACACACTTCCATAATAACCGAGGTCTTTGTTCCTTTATAAAGTCAGTATAAAAGAAACGACCTCAAATGGTCCTACTCAATACACTCTGAGTGTACTAGTGTAATTATATAGTCAAGATAAACTAATACCTAATTACACTACGACCTTCTAATGGTTTGTTCCTTTCCATTTTGGTCTTGATCTACTGTTTATAATTTATAAGGTACTGATAACATCATCTTCTGCATGTGACACCACATATTATGTTATCTACAATATAAATTAAATGAACAACTACAAACAAATGTAGACAATTTGACCAAATGTACTTCTTAATGAATGTTTACAAAGCTTAGGCTTTCAGTATACACTCCAACAGTGGAAGTCCTAGTGAGTGAAGCTAAACACTAGTGAGTGAAGTTAGGTGGTGGAAGTCCTGGTGAGTGAAGCCAGATCCTAGTGAGTGAACCTCGGTAGTGGAAGTCCTGGTGAGTGAAGCCATGTCCTAATGAGTGAAGTTAGATGGTGGAAGTCCTGATGAGTAAAGCTAGGTGCTAACACTTATCTTGCAGGGTATTTAGACTGACACGTGTTTGCAGGGCAAGAAAGAAAGCAAGAAAGCAAATCTGCCTTCGAGTGAACAGTACCCGAAGGTGCCTTTCATGACTTTGGAAGGTGCCTCGATACTGTTCATAGAAGGCGCCTTCCATGGCTATGGAAGGTGCCTTCCATAGATAAAATTTGATCGATTCGCAGATAAGGTGCAGCGAAGTCGGGATAGATTTTATCCCATTGGAGGCACCTTCAAGGCCTTTGGAAGGCACCCTCCAAGCCCTTTATAAGGTAGTTTCGAGGAAGCTATGCTACAACAACTATATATAAGCTACTACACATCCATTCAAGCTTCTGACTACTCCTGATTGCTGCTACAACTCTACTATAAAGCTGCTGAGCCTGACAACTGATCCGAGGAGTTCTGGTCACACCCGACAGACAGACATCAACACAAGAAGAGCTCTCATTTCGATCTATAAGAGTGTTGGTAACTTTTTGTACTTAATTACTATAAAAGGGTAAGTGTAGTGTGTTGCACTTGACCTAATCTTTTGTACTCAATTCTCTCTTCCGGTGGTATCGGAAGAGGTTTTTAGTGGATTGCCCATCAATAGGTCCACGTGACCTAGGCCTTGGAGTAGGAGTCGCCGAAGGCTCCGAACCAAGTAAAAATCACCTGTGTTTTCTTGTGTTTTGTTTTTTTTTTATTTTCCATTGCGTACTCTGCTTTTAATTTTTAAAAGAAAACAAGTTTTAAAAAACTACATGATTCATCCCCCCCCTCTCATGTGTGTCACGATCCAACACCCTCGACTTGGCTAAAGTAGTCATTGGCAGCGGATAAACCTTTATCCGCTGCTGCCTCGCTGGAGGCGCCCTCCATTCCCCTTGGAAGTGTCCTCAAGCTACGGATAGGATTTTCAGGAGCTATAAAAAGGCCCCTGAAGCTAGGAAATAACATATCAACTCTTGTATTAACTTCCTAGCAACTGTTTGAGCTTTCATTGTGTGTAAAAGACTTTTCCGCCTTCAGAGAAGGAGATTCTTAATAAGCTTTGCAACCGCCTTGAATTAACAACCACCTAGGTTGTAACCAAGTAAATCTTGAGTCTCTTCCTTATTTTTTGTAACTTTTATTTTTTATTATTATTATTGCATTTTAAAATAGAGTTGAAAGAATGAGAAGAGTATTTTAGTATTTCAAGCAATTCAACCCTCTCTTACCGGCCCCGCTGCGCCAACATACTCTTCCGCAGCACTCACCCCTCGGATGCACCGAGCCCGTCGGCTCCCTTCCCGTGTCATCCTTCTCGTTAGCTGCATCTTCTGCTTGACTTCTTGTGCTCCTAAGCTCCTGCACACTTAGACACAAGGTTCAAACATAATAGGACCTAACTTAAACTTGGTTGATCATATCAAAACTACCACGGGGTTTCAAGAATCTCCTCCTTCTTGATGTGAATCAACCTAGGTTCAAGTTAGGGTAAAAATAATACAATAAAAGTATTTTAAAGAAATTGCAATAATAATATTTTAGGAACATTAAGTATAATGTTGCAAACTTTAAAATTTTATGATGTTGCAAAATTCAAAATGTTAAAGTTAAAATTCAAAATTTTAAAATCTCCCCCTAAACTTGTACCTATTCCTCCTCCTATGATCACATCAAAAAAAAAATAGGAAAATAACATAAAAAGTTAGAAAGTTTGAAATAAATTTTAGGGGACTTAAAAGAAATTTCAATAAAGTCATACTTTGTATTCGACAAGAAAGAGTTTTAAAGAAAATATTTTGTCAATTATATGATGTGCGTAAATATTATGATCATTTACGCATGTTTTAGCGCACATTCACGTACTTTATGCATATATATTTGTTGCATGATTGCCTCTTTTATCTTGTATTCATTATATATACTCTTTTGTACGGATATCTGCTCTTTGTTTGGTTTTGTATTGACATGGACAACTTTCGGAGCAAAAACGGCGATTATCAATGCACCGGAACAAGCCAAAGAACACGGCGATGCAACCTTGCACGACCGTGTGACCAGACAGAAGGGCAGCAATGCACGACCATGCAATCCTTACACGGCTGTGCGGCCAAGACAGAGGCGGATCAGCACACGGGCATGCATCCTTGCACGGTCGTGCCACCCCATGCCGAGACCAAGAAGTACACGGCCGTACATCCTTGCATAGCCGTGCCCCAGGGACCGAGGCCAGACACTACACAGCCGTGCCAATTGGCACGGCCGTGCAGCGCCACCAGAGAAGAGAATGAACATGGTCGTGCCATCTTGGCACGACCGTGTCGTCGCAGTTGAACCCTAGTCTATATAAGGGTTTTAACCCTTTTTCTCGAGGGGAGAGCGGGGGAAGCGAGCCGTCAGTTGGAGAAATATCTTGAAGTCATCCCACACCGTCTTGGACCTCCGTCTAGTGATCTTCCACCACCATATCAGCCCCAAAAGAAGAGAATTGGATCCGAAAGCCACTCATCGTCATTGGATAGGCATATTCCTTCTTTCTTTCTCCGTGTCTGAAGATTGTATGTTTATCTACCTTATGTCTTTGGGCATTTCTCTGATACTTATAGAGTAGATCCTTTGTTCTAGGATTAGGGAGTAGTTGTGGGTCGGTTTGATGTAAACTCGTATTATGCTAATATTCGTTGGATGATCTTTTATGCTTTGTCTCAATTGCATGTTGCTTGATTGTGTAGAACTTGTTAACCTCGTAGAGGGATTATCCCTAGATCGTACACCCAAGGGGCCCTAGTGACAAGGGTAACCCGTTCATGAACATCTAGGATACTTCCTTGAAAGGAGAGGCAAATTCTCCTCAAGGAAGTGAGAGACCAAACTTAGTTCTTAACCACTATTCTTAACTTACCAATTAGAGTCGTATCCTCAAGATTTGCCGAGGTGCCCTAGTGACAGGGGAAAACTATAAAGGACTTCTTAGGGTCCTTCTTTATTCTGGTACTTAAGAATAACCGCTTTAGCTTTCGGTAATTGCATGTTAAAGGACAGCGAGTGTAGGATAAAACATGACACATCAATACCACCACAATGAAACCGACCTCCTAGAACTCCTCATAACCAAGTGAACACTTCGACTCACCGGCTCTCGATTCTTCTTCCTGACCTTTCTTCCTTAGACTATTCACAACCATTGATAGTCTAGCTAACCCTTAGTGAACAATTGCTAGTGCTTATAACTAGTCCCTGTGGGATCGATATTTTTATTACTGATGATGAATCCGTGCACTTGCAGTTCGTAACAAGTTTTTGGCGCCGTTGCCGGGGACTGCGTCTATAACATTAGCAAAATCATATCGGCTTAGACTAGGCTTTCTTTTCTTTTCTTAATTTTCCGCATTCATTTCTTTTTTATTATTTTTTTATTCCACTATCATATTTCATATCTTATTATTGCATGTGTAGAGCTAACCTTTCAGGACAGCTACTACCCTTTGATCCAGAGATTGTCAGGACCTTTCTGAGGAGAAGAAATCTACAGAAGGCATTCCAAGTAGCACAAGAATCCTCAGAAATGGCCGACAAATTGCTAAAAGATTACGCGACACTATATGCACGAGGGGTTCGGTCCAGCATCACTCAACTGCCCATTGAAGCCAACAACTCTGAAATCAAGCCCACAGTAATCCACATGGTCCTGCAAAATCAATTCGGAGGAGGACCACATGAGGACCCAAACCATCACCTAGAGTTGTTCTACGAGATCTGTGGCACTATGAAGGTGAATGGGGTCCCTCCAGAATCAGTCAGACTACTTCTCTTCGGGTTTTCCCTGAAAGATAGAGCCAAGCAGTGGTTGAACTCTCTTCCAGCGAACAACATATCATCCTGGGAGCAGTGTGAGCAGAAGTTCCTAGATAAGTTCTACCCACCCAGCAAAACTGCTCACATGAGGAACCTGATTGCCAGATTCAAACAGATAGACTCAGAATCATTATTTGAAGCTTGAGACAGATTCAAGAGTATGCTAAGACAGTGCCCCCATCATGACTTTGAAAAATGGTTGGTTCTGCACACCTTCTACAATGGGATAAATTATCACACGAAGGTATCTCTTGATTTTACAGCAGGAGGAGCACTGATGAACAAAAGCCTCGATGAAGCTAAAGAGATCATAGAGAATGTGGCGCAGAACCACCATCAATGGGCATCTGAAAGATCTAGTGGCTCTTTTATGGGGAATCCAATTAAAGCGTCAGGGAAATTCGACGTAGATGCAGTTACACTGATGTCTGCAAAGATGGACACTCTGACCAAGAAATTTGAAGCCATGGGGAACAACACAGCTAATGCAATAGCATGTGTTTGCGACACTTGTGGAGGTACGGATCACGCTCAAGACACCTGCCCCTTTGGGTTGATACAGGCACAGATGAACCAACTTGAGCAGTGTGATGCAATAACCAGCCACAATCAGAGGCAAAATAATCCGTACTCCAATACAGACAACCCTGGATGGAGGAATCACCCCCAATTTCTCATACCGGAATAATCAGGATCAAGGACCAGCACATCAGAATTATCAGCCTGGGCAACAGAGCCACCAATTTGGACAACAGACCTATCAACAACAGTAACTTTCACAATTGTCCAGGATTGAAAAGATGCTTGAGGAAGCTCTCTCAGAGCAAAAGAAGATGAGGAACGAGATCAAACAACTGACTCAGAGGCTAGAAAACTCTGAAAAACACCAGAAGATGCAAGACAGCCAGATAGCTTAGTCTGTCTCAAGAGCACAAGGTACATTCCCAGGGAAGCCAGATTTAAATCCAGTGGAACATTGCAACCGCATTGAGCTGAGGAGCGGACATACTGTGGGAGATCCTCAAATCATTACTCAGAAGGAGCTTGACTCAGAGAAGGAGCCCTCTCTCCTATTGCCCAATCAGACTCAAAATAGGGATGAAGAAGAGGCTACTAAAAAGATTGAAGAAACTCTTTAAGCTACCCCACAGAATCAGACGATCCCTTTTCCTTAGAAGCTTATAGCATCCCAGAAAGATGAAGAGTTCAACCGATTCCTGAAGAAGATCAAAGAAATCTGCATAGAAGTACTACTGATAGATGCGCTGCACTAAATGTCGAAGTTCGTAAAATTTTTAAAGGAAATTTTATCTAATAGGAGGCAAAAAGGAAACTTCGAGACCGTGGCATTAGCAGAGAATTGCAGCGCTCTCCTTGTGACGAATTCTCCACCAAAGCTTCAGGACCCAGGAATTTTCTCCATACCGTACAAAATTGGTTCTGAACTCATACTGAGAGCTTTCTACGACTTGGGGGCCAGCGTTAGCCTACTTTCGTACTCTTTATGCAAGAAGCTGGGCCTCCAGAACATTAAATTGGCCACTATGACACTATAATTAGCTGATCATTCATGCAGATACCCAATGGGAATAGTGGAAGATGTGCTAGTTGAAGTGGATGGATGTATAGTTCCCACAGATTTCATTATCTTGGATATAGAGGAAGACCCTAAGATATCGATTATCCTTGGAAGACCATTCCTTGCCACAACTGGAGTCATCATTGATGTAAAAAGTCACAAGTTATCCTTGGAGATCGGCAAAGAAAAGATCGAGTTTGATTTATCAGATTCCTTCATATACAACCCCTCTTCTCATGGAAATTCTCGCAAGATCAACACACAAAGTCGAGGAGTGCAATTTCCATGAGAGTTCCCCTCCAGCAAGCAACAAGAAATGCATTTGTCCTGCACGAGCAAAACTGAAGGCACAGGCTGGAGCATTAACCCTAGGAGGAGAGTCGTCCTTTCACGATTTAGTCTGTATTAACTGAAACGGGGTCGAGCTAAAGACCTAAAACAAGCACTTCTTGGGAGGCAACCCAAGGGTTTTTCTTTCATTTTAGTTCATCATTCCTTTTTGTCGTTCTATTTCTCTGGTGAGTTTTAGTCTAGTATTTTATTTTGGATATTTCATTTTCAGGATGTGTATAGCCTCCACGAGCGTTTTCAGGGGCATGGAGGCGATGGAGGAGCCGAAATGATGAAGAGCGAATCACTATGAGCTTAAGGGAGCTGGTCGTGTGACCTCACACGGCCGTGTGAAGCCAACGTGGAGACTAAAGCCACGGGACGTGCAACTATCCACGGTCATGTGGCTTGTGTAGAGAAGAAAGAGGCACGGACCGTGCCAATTGGCACGACCGTGCAGCCCTGCCAGAGAGGGAGAAGATCCAGGCCGTGCCAACTAGCACGGCCGTGCGACTCATATAGAGGAGAAAAAGATAGGGGTCATGCCAACTGGCACGGCCGTGCCACTTCGGCTGAGGGGAGAAAGAAGAAGGTCGTGCCAATCGGCATGGTCATGCAGCATCCTGTTTGACCCGACCGTGTCTATAAGACACGGTCGTGCCCCTGCCCATGTGTGCCTCCCACCCCTCCAAAAAACCCTATTTCCATCTCCCTCTCTCCCAAAAGCCTCCTCCTCTCTACTACACTTCGTCAAACCCTGATTTCCCACCTCTTGAGCTCACTTTTGCTTAGATCTACATCTAGATCTAAAACTTCCTCAAGCCACAAATCCGAAAAGAGAGAAGAAACTTCCCTATTTTCCCTTCCTTCTCCTCACTATTTCCATCCTCAAGACTCATTTCCACAAGAAACTCCTCAATGCCTTGCACCATGTCGTAGATCTTGAAGAGACTTTGTCGAGGAAGCGGTGGATCTGGCGAAGGAGACGCACCGGGAGGCGACAAAGGCAAGGGGAAGGTTTCATCATCGAATGGCAAAGGAAAGCAGGTGGCACGCGACGAAGGTAACGAAAACAAGTTCAATATTATTTTTAGAAATCATGAGCAACAAGCTAGATATGATATTCTTGTCGCTAGAAAAATCTTATGCACTAAATATATGGATCCCACTACTATAGATGTGCTAGGAATTAGGGATGACATAGATTGGATGATTAGTGCTTTAAATTGGAATGATATAATGTACGCTCATGCACCGACTTACCTCCGCCTAGTTCTTGAATTTTTGAGCTCGATAGATGTTAAATTTCCTTCTGAGGATGACTACGCAGGGGTCATAACTTTTAGAATGATGAATAAAGAAGTTTGGTGGACTTTTAGTGATTTTAATGATTGTTTTGGGTTACCTACTGGTGGTTCGTGTGGATTTGATGGTGGTATTAAGTGGAATGAATTTTGGATGTCAATTACCGAATCACAAGACCCTTATGAACCCTCTAGAGCCAAAGAATCCCGGATGCAAAACCTGACCTTTAGATACCTTCACAGAGTGATGAGTAAAATGATCTTTGGTCGAGGAGAGAGAGATGGGGTGGTTAAGAAGATATAACTCTATTCTCTTTGGGCGATGTTAAATAAAGTTGATTTTGATTTGGGGTTTCATTTCTTGCAAACTCTGTGGAAGGCACCTAAGGCATCTTCGGTGATGATAGTGTTTGGAGGGTTAATCACCCAAGTAGCATTCAATCTAGGTTGTGCACTTGATGGATTAGAGGTGATTCATGGTAATGACAAGATCGACATCAATTCTTGTCTTGCTATGAAGATGATTTGTCGGGATGAGAATGAGTTTGCTTTCCCTGGAACCAATGGTTTTCCATTACCCCTTCCTTGCCCCGAGCGCACTTCAGTTCGCGACCCCTGCGAATTGGGTGATTATTGATTTACACCCCGAGACTGTACCTTCTATTGTAGAAGAACCCGAGTACCACCAAGAGCCCTCGTCATCAGGATTCCTGCAGCCTTCCAGATATCCGAAACCTCTTAGACACTCTTTTACTTATGGCACGAGATCCTCTAGATTTGATTTTTCTGATTTTCGTGCCTCTTTAGGCTCCCTTCATGAGAAGCAAAATACCCAACAACGATTATTGGAGGGTCGCTTCAAGCTATCTAACGACCAGTTTAGGGAGGTACATGACCATTTTCAGTTCACTAAGGACTTCTATAGTCAGGTGACAGGGTTTGTTCAAGATTATGATGTTGACTAGGAAAGGATGAGAAATTTTATGGATGATATGGATATCACTAGATAACAAGTAGATGCCCTATATCAATATCATCAACACCTTGACCATCTTCCTGGTATGCCTAGATTTCCCCCTGGCTCACATCGAGGACCTCCTTATCCCCCACCCCCACCACCGTATTGATTTCATCGGGACGATGAAAAGTCTAAGTCTGGGGCGGTGTTGTTGCACAACCTGAGTCGAGTCGAGTCTTTCTTTTATTTTTGTATATTTTATTTGCTTTGTTTTATTTAGTCTTGTTTATTTATTCACATTTTATTTGTTTCTACTTGCACCTCATTTGTATTTTTCTTTCCTATCTTTAATTTTGTGGCATATTTGAGAACATCAACCGTCTACTTTTTCTGCTACTTGTCTAATAGAAAAATAGCTAGCATTTTCTTAGTTCATGAGTTTCCAGATGGTGTTAGTATGTTTGGTGTATCTTCTTTCTCTATCTTTAGTAGCATGAAATAAGCTAAGTATTATACGGAGTTTGGTATAAGTTTTGGCCTAACCATAAGGGCCTTATTTTCACTACACTTAAGTACTTAAGCTTGAATGGTAGACATACTTTTGAAATAGTTATGATTCATCCTAATTGTTTAGTACTTTTGTTCCCCTAGTGATTCCTTATTTACATTTTGGTTACTGGGTAACCTCGGATGATGGAAGCTCATTTGGAAAAAATCTAAATCACAATATATGTATCGCATGTGTAACAAGTGCTACACCTCTATAGCACCTAAAAAAATAAAAATAAATAAAAATAAAAATAAGGGATAAAAAACAGTTGTCGTGAGTGGAAAGTAACAATTCACCCCTTTGAGACCGAGTTAGATTACTGGGGAAATGAATGTTATGTTTCTCTTGAGAAGCACCATTTGAGACCTTGTGTAATTTAAGAAAAACAAACCAAGTGTGTGGCAGGTAAGTGTCTATCACCGGGAACATTAGGAACTCAATTGTATTATAACTTAACTAGGACAGAGAATTGAAACTTGAAGAGTTTGAGCTACTTACTGCACCGAGCACAAAGGACTTATGCTTAGGCCATACTTAGGTTACTCCACAGTCATGCTTATCAATAAATTAGTTGATAGAGTTAGGCGAATGCACTAGGGATTATGAAACACTGCAGGAACTCAGGAACATAGTTTGTAGCATTTTGCTTGAGGATAAGCAAAGGATCAAGTCTGGGGGTGTGATGTGCGCAAATATTATGATCATTTACGCATGTTTTAGCGCACATTCACGTACTTTATGCATATATATTCATTGCATGATTACCTCTTTCATCTTGTATTCATTATATATACTCTTTTGTTTGAATATCTGCTCTTTGTTTGGTTTTGTATTGACAAGGACAACTTTCGGAGCAAAAATGGTGATTATCAACACACCGGAACAAGCCGAAGAACACGGTCGTGCAACCTTGCACGGTCGTGTGACCAGACAGAAGGGGAGCAGTGCATGGTCGTGCAATCCTTGCACGGTCGTACAGCCAAGATAGAGGCAGATCAGCACACGACCATGCATCCTTGCACGGCCGTGCCACCCCATTCCGAGACCAAGAAGTACACGGTCGTGCATCCTTGCACGGCCGTGCCCAGGGACCGAGGCTAGACACCACATGGTCGTGCCAATTGGCACGGCCGTGCAACACCACCAGAGAAGAGAATGAACACAACCCTGCCATTTTGGCACGGTCGTGTCGCTGCAGCCGAACCCTAGTCTATATAAGGGTTTTAACGCTTTTTCTCGAGGGGGGAGAGGGGGAAGTGAGTCGTCAGTTGGAGAAACATCTTGAAGTCATCCCACGCCGTCTTGGACCTCTGTCCAGTGATCTTCCACCACCATATCGACTTCAGAAGCAGAGAATTGGATCCGAAGGTCACTCGTCGTCATTGGATAAGCATATTCCTTCTTTCTTTCTCTGTGTCTGAAGATTGTATGTTTATCTACCTTATGTCTTTGGGTATTTCTCCGACACTTATGGAGTAGATCCTTTATTCTAGGATTAGCGAGTAGTTGTGGTTCGGTTTGATGTAAACTCGTATTATGCTTATACTCGTTGAATAATCTTTTATGCTTTATCTCAATTGCATGTTGCTTGATTGTGTAGAACTTGTTAACCTCATAGAGGGATTATCCCTAGATCATACACCCAAGGGGCCCTAGTGACAAGGGTAACCCGTTCACGGACATCTAGGATACTTCCTTGAAAGGAGAGGCAAATTCTCCTCAAGGAAGCGAGAGACCAAACTTAGTTCTTAACCACTATTCTTAACTTACCAATTAGAGTCGTGCCCTCAAGATTTGCTGAGGTGCCCTAGTGACAGGGGAAAATCGCAATAGGACTTCTTAGGATCCTTCTTTATTCTGGTACTTAAGAATATCCGCTTTAGCTTCCGGCAATTGCATGTTAAAGGACAGCGAGTATAGGATAAAACGTGATACATCAATACCACCACAACGAAACCGACCTCCTAGAACTCCTCATAACCAAGTGAACACTTCGACTCACCAACTCTCAATTCTTCTTCCCGACCTTTCTTCCTTAGACTATTCACAACCATTGGTAGTCTAGCTAACCTTTAGTGAACAATTGCTTGTGCTTATAACCAATCCCTGTGGGATCGATATTTTTAGTACTGATGACGAATCCATTCACTTGCGGTTCGTAACATTCTAAACACTCGACTAATCCTTAAAAAAACTTGTTAAATGATTATAACAGTAAATCATTTAACAATTAGTCAATTAAACATTAAATTCAATAATTGGCTTCTAGGCTGTGGTGAGGCATTAGGTCTTCTTGGATATTGGAACAATAATCAGTTTCTTAGACAAAGCTTTTTAAAGAAATTAATATTTAATTTCCTTTCTGATATTTTAACCCTATTTTAAAAATTTTAGTCTCAGTATGACTTTAGAACCCAATATAGGTTCCTATCTACTGGATTAATAAAATTTTTTATAGATATATAACTTCTGGGGATCTTTCTAATTTGACCCCTGTGAAATCATAAATACTAGTTTATCCTATCATGATTTCTAATTTTTTTATTTTTGACAATTATTCAAATTCAAGCATGCATGGTCATTTTTTAATTTTTTTATTTCTATTTTTAATTTTTTATTTTCTAATTTTAGATTATCATACAATTCTAGAGGGCATACATTAGCTAATTGTCTTTTTAAATCAATACTTTATTTTTCTAATTTGTACAAATTTTTAGAAAGTATTTTGATAAAATTAAAAGACTGCTCAGGAGATAGTGCATGTATCTCACTTACCTCATGATCTGATGCTCCCCCTTCATCGCAGCTTTCTTCCGATGATCCTCCCCCTTCATCGATGTTCATCTTTGAGCTGCTTCCATATTTTGTTTGATGGTTTGCCATTAGGGATAGTCCAGAGAAGGCCTCGATATTGGACTCAGAGGATGATGATTCATCCCATGTGGCCTTCAAGTTCTTGTGTTTTGGTTTTTTGCCCTTATCTTTCTTCTTATTCTTTAGTTTAGGGCATTCATCCCTGATGTGCCATTCTTCATTGTAGTTGTAGCAGCGGACCTTCCTTTTGTTTCGATAATCCTTTTTCGTCTGTGATTTAAACTTATTAAATTTCCTTACCATTAAAGTCATTTTGTCTTCATCGATTGACTCTTTAGAGTCTGGATCGTCCATTCATGCCTTTAGAGTAATGTTCTAACTCGGTCCCTTTCTTTGTCCTGCACATCGAGATTTGTGTAATTTGAAAGTGGAGAAAAGATTTTCTAAAGTACTAATCTCATGATCTTTGAAGATATAGTAGGAGTCTACTATAGATGTCCATTCCGGTGCTCTCGGGAACGCATTTAAAGCATCCTTAGCATGTCCTGATTAGTTACCATTTCTCTGAGGTTTGTTAAGCCAGTAATTAGCTCCTTAATTCTTCCATGTAGTTGAGCAACCGATTCACCTTCTTCCATTCGGAGATTGCTTATCTGGTTCCGGAGTAGGTCCCGTTTTGCGAGTTTAGCTTCGGATGTACCTACATGTAGTTCC
This sequence comes from Zingiber officinale, assembly GCF_018446385.1. Lineage (NCBI taxonomy): Eukaryota > Viridiplantae > Streptophyta > Magnoliopsida > Zingiberales > Zingiberaceae > Zingiber > Zingiber officinale. The sequence goes on from NC_056003.1 coordinate 106,561,157, forward strand.
AAGAACTTCTCCCAAAGTTCCTTTGTTGATTCGTAGGTGCCAATTATGTTGACTTCTTACGGAGGTAGTAGTAACGATGTCTGTCACACTCGTAAATCAAATTAACAATGTATTTCCACTGAACCCCTTAATGACACATTAACGTTGTAATAACGAGCCCAGGATCGAACCTCGAGGAACTAACGGTAGGATGTAATCTAGGATTGTGTTTTATTCCTATTTTTGGGGTTTTAAACATGAAAATGGGGGTTTGAACTTTGAATATAAATCTAACAAATAAAAAGCACAGAAAAATAAGAACTAACCTAATGCATAAAGAAACCTAACTATGTGCCAATAATCAAACCATAACGCATTGTCACCCTATGTTTTGATTAAATCATCACCACACTTAAACTAAATATGAAATAACGAGACACAATTGAATTCTAATCTAAAGCAGAATTTAAACCCTAATTTAAAACTTAACAACTAACTAAGCATCAAACAAGAATTAAACTAAATTGTACCAATGAAATTACAACTACCAAACATGAATTAAATTTCAACAAAATAAAGAAATGCTAAATTGCAATGATAAGAACTTAACAAACATAAAGGGAATATGTTCTAAGCTATAAAAAATAGTAACAAAGCTAAATAAACCCTAACCGATCCATTCTCACAATCAATCTAACAAGCAACACACTCTTGCCGTCACACAAGAGTGCCAAAGTCGAGAACACCCAACTCCGGACCTCAATAAAGAACCTCAGCTGCGTCTCAGTTTGAGGTATGCTCAACAACGCCGACGGACCACTCCCGGCGAGCTAGAACAACCCTAAACCCACTCAAGTGCCGAAAATCTAGAAATATGCAATTCTAGATCTCTGGATCTGGAATGATGTTGCGGACTGCGGATAGGCATCGGATGAAGCTCAATAACGCCAACGGACCACCTCCAAGCATCACTGATAGGAATCGGAGTTGTCGATTGGAAGAACACCTCCAAATCGGTGCTGGAATAGAGAAATGTCGCAAATAGATTTCCGCCGGAGGAAACACCCACTAGAGGCTCCAGATGATCGGGATGAGGCCGCCGAGAAGCTCTGCACCAAGGTTGAAGCTCGGGAGATTGATTGGAGAAGAGAAAGGGGCCGAAATCTCAGAGATGCCGCGGGACACGAAGCTGCTTGGAGGAAGAGATCGACGAAGAGAAAGGGTACTGTAGCTTCTGTTTTGAATCAAATCTCAGATCTGATCGGACGACAGTGAGCGATTCGGGGCTTGATCAACGGTGAAAAGTCGCCTAAAATCCGATCCGAAGCTGCTGATCTTGATCTAGGGTCTGGATCTACTCTCCCTTAGGTCAGATCGACCAAATCTTCACTGGATGGTTCAGATCTGTTCAATCTATGATGAACGGCCCATAATGCTCCGCAGCTTGATCTTCTCGTTTGAACTCCGATTCGTGCACAAATTCGGTTCAAATAGATACAAATCCAAGATCCTTTGATGTCTACAAAATAATAATCAAATATTAGCATCAAATAACACAAAAAAATAATAATTTGTAATTAAATCCAAGAATAAGACAATGCACAAAAATGTGATGTAACTATGATTTAAACCTATGAAATCAACATCAAACCATGCATATATGAATCAAAACAATACAGTAAAATCATGGTTATCAGATAGCACGCTCAGTAGATGTAATTCGGCTCATCCATTTGCCACGAAATATGCTTGCTCCTTTTTAGTTCATTGATACTCCTCTTTTTCTTTTGATGCTACAAATCCATATTTTAATATTAACAATAATTCAAAATCGGTTTTAAAAAAATATCTCCATGCATTTCTTCCTAGATGCAAATTCTCGCTTGAACTTTAGTGGGTAGATTGTCGGTCCGGTCATCATTTCGGTGCTTCAGTCGGTGGTTAGTCCTTCTAAGGCATCCTGACTTTGATACCACTTGTTGGCGCAGCGGGGCCGACATGAGGGGGTGAATTGCTTGTCGAAATAAAACAAACACCTTTCCCATTCTTTCGACTCTAATTAAAAGCAACAATAGTGATAAATTAAAATAACGACTAGAAAAAATAGCCACAAGGTTTACTTGGTTACAACCTAGATGGTTGTTAATCCAAGGCAAGTGAAAGCACAATAAAAATTTCCTTTGTTGAAGGCGGAGAAACCTCTTACACTTGTTGAAAAGCTCAAACAATTGTTAGGAAATGATTACAAGAGTTTATTTCTATTTCCTAGGTCCAGGGGTTGTTTTATAGCCCCTGGGAAAAGTTATCCGTGGCTAGAAAGCGCCTCCAATAGGCTGGAAGGTGCCTCCAACGAGGTACTGAAGGATAAAGCTTTATCCTTTGGCAACGACAATATCAGCTTGGTCGAAGGTGCCTTCCATAAGGCTGGAAGGCACCTTCATACTGTCCATTGAAGGAGCCTTCCAGCCATGGAAGGCGCCTTCCACAGTGAAAGTGCGACGGCGCGCAAAGGCGCCTTCAACTCCCTTTGAAGGTGCCTCCAGCATCATTTACAGCCACCTTTTGCTCTTCTGCTATTCCGATCGCCTGGGTGATCGTGCCCATCTGGGATATGGCTCATCTGAACCCATTTCCCGATCTTATCCTTGAGCAGACTTCATCTCTGACTTCTCATCCCTCGAAACATCGCGCACATCCTTCTCATCCATCGGTGTACTCTTCCGCAGCAGCTCATCCCTCGAATGCACAGAGTCCGTCGACTCTCTTCTCATGTCATCCTTCTCGCTAACTGCATCCTCTGCTCAACTTCTTATGTTCCTAATCTTCTGCACACTTAGACACAAGGTTTAAACATAACAGGACCTAATTTTAACTTGGTTGATCACATCAAAACTACCACGGAGTTCAAACAGGTTTTTCCTTCTTCCTTGTCTCATAGAATCCCTAACGGAGTGGTTACAAAGCTAGGGATTCAAGTAGAGGGAGCAACAACAAGCTCCAATCATTTCCATCTCACTGAAGTGGTTCTCCGGTGTTGGCCTCCACCTTCTGTTATCTCTTCAACAGTCCTTGCCTAATGTGGTTTGGAAGAGCAAGGAAATCGAGCACGATAGTGAGTTCACTTCCAATTCACCGGCTATAAACCAATCATGCACAGTCCATCATCTCTCTTTTGAAGACTCCCTTGCCGAAGTGGTTGTAAGGATAGGGGTGTTCTGAGGGAGTTCCATCAGTCACCTTCATCCGCCAGGTGAGTTTCCACAGTGTCGAGTTCCTCTCTGAGTCCATCCGATCTAGCCAAGCAAGCTCACCATGGTTCGCGTGGCCAGAAGTCCAGATCAACGAGTGAGGATAGCACCTTCGCATCTCCAATCAACTTCCATCAGAGGGGTTCTTCAGTGGAAGATTCACATTATCGTCGTTGTCGAAGCAAGCCCCGTCAGAATCTTCATTGTTGTCCACCGGAGTTGGTGGTTCAATCTCCGGGTTCCCTTGTGATGGAGGGGGTAGTCATTTGGAGTTGACCGTGGATTGTGGTTGAATAGTTTAGTTTACTTTTATGGTTGATTGTTTCATGTTTAGTTATAGTTTATTTTCGTGTTTGATTTTATGGTTGTTATGATGCATGTTAGATTTGCTAGTTTTGATATTCTGTTTAGTTTCGTTTGTGCATGATTGTAGATCTTGAATTATAGGGTGACAATGTCATACAAGTTTAGCTTTTATGTATAACTAGATTTTTTTAATTGCTGTTAGGTTTGTTTAGTCAACTTTCATAATTTAGTTATATGTCTTGTAATTCTATTTGTTTTCGTATTATGCATATTAATGATGATTCTTATGTCATAGCGTGACAATGCGGTGCAGGGATACTCATCGATAGTTAGATAGAATTTTAGTTTCATTTCTCACATGTTATTTCTGTTTATGGTGTTATTTATAGTATAGAGTGACACTGCGCTACGAATTCATTGTTGCTGGTTAGTCAGGATTTCATTTATAACATTAGGTTTAGAGAACAATCCCAAAACAAACCCACTTGGTTCAATTTGGTCTGAAAATAAATGTCCTACCATTAGTTCCATGTGAGAGACGACCCAGTCCTCTACTATACTACCTTAGTGTAGGTTAAGGGGTTCAATAAATTAGAAATTAATTAATTTGATCTGAGCAAGTGACAGTTGCGCACATTATCAAATTTTGACGTCGTTGATGGAGAACTCAGTGGTGTTCGTTTATTTTTGAACTGTACATAAGTTTTATCTTTATCTTGTTCTTACTTTTCTACTTTGTTATTTTATTTTTCTTTTATTGTAACTATCAGTATCTCCCTTTTTGCTCTTGAACTTTACAGGCTGAAGGAAAATGGAAAGGGGAGTAATACTACAGTTATATCATGAATAATGACTTATTTTGGTCAATTACATCATTTAGACAACTATTTCAATTTTTTAATATTTTACATTTCATTTTTTTTTATTTTATTCTCTCTTATTTCTGTTTCCTTGGTGGTTTAAAAAAAATCAAAAATGTTGTTAGGGCTTCATTATTCATCGCTTGTATGTATGTGTGTTATCATATATATTTCTTGAGTCCTTTGATTGTATTTGCATTAGTGTTTCAAGTAAGACTAGGAAATTCTTGTGTGTTATTAGCAGTTTCAGAGTTTCAGTGTGATCAAGAATTTAAATTTGATAAGCATTATAAAGGACAATACTGAAAAAACTCTTGGAGAGCTTTGAGTGCCAAATTTGTCAGATGATTCATTCCGCATTCAATATTCTGATTAGAGACAGATTTCGAGCTATGGAAAATTGTACATTTATTATCGAAGTTTCATGGACTATTTGGTGAGGATCCCAATAGACATATACAAGAATTGGATATAGTGAGCTCTACATGGAACCCACATGGCGTATCAGAAGAACATGTTAACCTTAGAGCATTTCCATTTTCACTGGCGGATTCAGCAAAAGATTGGTTATATTATCTTCCACCCAACTCTATCACCAGATGGTTTGAGATGAAAAAATTATTTCTAGTGAGGTTCTTTCCTGCTTCTAGACTACAGCTATTCGGAGGAGTATTTGTAGAGTTCAGCAATTCACAGTAGAACCGTTTCAAGAATTTTGGGAGAGATTTAAAGGACTTGTTGCTAGTTACCCTCAACACCATATTAGCAATCGGCTACTGATTATATACTTCTATGAGGGATTGCTTCTCATAGATATGAGTATGGTTGATGCAACACCTACTCAGCCCAAAGAATTTATTGATATTATAGCTGCAAATTATCAGCAGTATGAGACTAGACTGATGATTACCAAAGGTGTTCATTCCTTTACTAATATATTCCCGACCAGGATCCAGTATCATCAACTATTCCTCATATTATTAGACTTATTAGCAGGACAAATATAATTCATTTGAATGATTTAGTTATGGGAACTCACAACAAGGGATTTCTGAGTGGCGCTAATATTATCAGCCTTGCTTTTAGTACCATCAGCCTGAGCAAGATTTTAGGGAGTGGTCACAAAAATTTTGGAAACATCAAGAAACACAGCTCCAGCCAAGAACACATTCATCGACACAATTACAGTCGTTATCAGATCAACTTACCGCATCAATCTTCGATAAGATGGATTGTAGAGTTTGTGATATTCCTGACTTTGATTCTGCTACTCTGCATATCTCTTCTAGTTTTTTATATCGTGATGTTGTAGTTGATTCTAATAATACCATTGTTGATGATATTACTGTTCCAAAAATTCTTATTATTGTAGGTGTTGTTGATAGACATGGAAGTGTACGGACTAGTGCTATGGAGACAAAGCCCTAAAAATCACTTCCTTTAATTACATTACCTCCTAAGCCAGTTGAGTCAGCTATTCTACTTATTGACGATGAAACTGTAAAAATGACCCTAGAATCACTTCTGTTGATTGTATCTGATCCAGAGCTAGATCTTTTATCTAACCAAGAAAATGCCACATACACTATTCTAGACCCTCCAGTTACCTTTAAGTATGGTAAAATCAATATTTCTTCTGAATTTTTAGGAAATTCCATGGAGGTAATTAAGTTTGATTTTATTAGATGTGACACTTCTCTTGATTCATGCTCTATTAATATTAATATTATTTATAGTCCATCTGACACAACATGTGTGCAGAAATTGCATTCTATTTTAGTGCACAAGATTTCTATAGACATTTCTTTTGCAGTTAATCACGCAAGGATGCATTTTATTATTTGAAGAAGGTCTTAACACCTTATGAAATAATGAAGCTTTTGGAGTGGACACTTCAACTGAACCGTTTTTAGGCATTGAAGAAAATTTTTGAGGAGTCGATGGTGGAGGGAGTAGTCCTCACCTCACCTACATTTATCCCACTTCTAGCATGACTCAGGGAACTCAATCGACTCTGACCATCAAAAATTTAGGAGAGTCTGTTCCATCTCATTTCTTCTTTTTTCTTTCTACTTGTATATATATCTTTGCTTTGTTTGTTTTTGCTTGATAGTTTATTTTTAGTTTGTCTTGTTGGTTTTCATAATACATTTCCTATGTATTCTTTTTATCATCTTAGAAATTATGGAAGCTAGTTAAATTTAATTGTCGAGTTTGATGATTTATTGTCATGATTAGATTCATGGATTGCATGTGGTTACAACTTGATGATAGATTCTATGTTGGTAGATTGAGATGATAATTTTGTTATACGTAGTGAGGATTTTTAAGCTTATTTTTCATTTACGTGTGATGCACTTGTGGTTAATGTTACTCTAGAACTTACTTAATTCTTTTGAGACCAAATTATCGTAGGATTGTATGATTTTTATGAAAGCTATCTCACTTACTTTTATTCATTCTTTTTTTATCACATATTTCTTGAATAAAATCCATATCATCCATCATAGCATTTGTTTTTATTTCACTTTATTCTTGTTTTACATGTGGATAGTTTTGGATATTCCATGATGAGTGTTTTACCTGGGATGGACAAAAATTTTAGTGTGGAGGAGAGGAATAGCTTAGTAGAATTTAAGAGAAGCATAGGTAAACTATACTTGATCACCATAGGTAAGCCATGCTCTTTACCTTTTTATTTGAGCTGATGATGATGCTGCATAGGAAAGATGCACAATGTGTTGAAAGAAAAATGGGAAAAAAATCTAAAGAGAAAAAAGGGAAAAAAATCAAATCATAAAATGAAAATGAAAAAAAACAAAAGAAATGAAAGAAGAGAAACTCATGGGGAACAAATTAAAATAAAATAAAATAAAAAAGAAAATAGGGAGAGAGAAAAAAAATGCTTTTGACATGTTATGTCATTTTATACTGATTTGTGATAGAATTTTTTATGAGTGACAATCTTTATTGTAACACATTGAAATTTTATTATGTATCATGAGTGGATTTTTATTGTGAAAAACTATAGTAGAGGTTGTTCACATTTTTATTGAGTTATAAAAAACTAGCTTGGAAGTTTGGATGAGATATTTTTGGGGCAATATTATTTTCTTGTACTCATCTATGTAGCATTCCATTATGTCCATGTCTTCCACCATTACCTTGCTTTATCTTTCTCATTTCTTTTCTTACACTATTATTTGCTTTGATTTATGTTTCTCTTATATAATTAATGTCTTCATTATTTTATTGTGCACTCTTATATATATGGTAGTGGGGGAGATTAGAAGTAAAGCAAGCATATGGTAGTGTATAAATCATGAGTAGTTTGAGTGAGCTCCACTATTGCATGAATATGAGAGGAGAGCCACCATCACTTACCTTGTGAGGTTTAATTTGTTATCATTCTCAATTTATTTATTATGGATTGAAGTCATCATACTCATTAATTAGTATATGAATTGAATCCATGAATACTTGAGTCGTTGGAATTTGACAATCCTAGGTAATTTTCTTTTATTATTTTCTAAGCATTATTGGGAATTGCTAGGGGAATGCATATTAGTTATTTTCTTATTTTGTTCACTTGTTCGAGATGAGAAAGAATAAGAGTGGGGGATTTGATAACTAGCATTTGGACCTATTATTTTAGTATGATTTATCAGTATTTTTATCCTCTTATGTATCAAAATATGTGCTTTTAGTATGTTTCATGAGTTTAGATTTTTGTTAGTTTTCATTTCAATTCTTGTACATTTGATGGATATTATGGATATTATTTGATTATATTTAATTTTACAGGAATTGAGGGAGACAACAATTGAGGAGAAGAGCACCGATTTGGTCCAAAGATGGTCTGGATCAATTACCAAATAGTTAGAAGAGAGTAAGAGAAAAAGAGGTCAATTTAAAAGCCACTGTAGACCATAGACCATGTTTTGAACCAAGTGGGTATAAGACGAGTGAAAGGAACGAGACACGACTTACTGTAGCAACTGAAGGGTTTAGAATTAATTCTAAGATCAACTATGATTTTTTGACTAATTGGGGATCATGATGTACTACTAGGTGTCACTCATGATCTTTTTATAATTAAGTAGTTAATTATAGACGGTCAAAATAAATCGGGAACCTATTGGATCACACGCACTAACGAGTCTCTAAAAGACCTAAAACAAGTTAAAGAATATGATTCTTAGATCAAGAGATAAATGTTTGGTTGGACCATACATAAGATAAATATGGAAATATTTGTCACAATGGAAGCGCGGATGAGCCACATCTCTTAAGAAAGAGTTGGACCATATTTGGTTTAATCATGAATTAGTCATGAACCAACTTGGTTTAGTTGTGAACCAAACCAAGGGGTTAATGAGCTAATTTTTGGTTAAGGGATAATGAGTTGGATTTGAGCTTTCTAGTCTAATTCATTAATGAGGGCTATATATATTGATATAGTTGAGAGAAAATATACACATGAGGTCATTAATTGGTTTGTAAGGTTTTTGGAAAACCTTAACCCAATTTCACTTCTCCTCTCCCTCTCCCCTCTCTCTTTGCTACCGCCAACAAGGTGAAGCCCTTCCCCTTGTTGTTGTGACGGCCACAAGGAAGAAATCTTTTTCTTGTGTGCTTCTCTTCCTCTTCCTCTTGATTCCTCTTCTTCCCTCGTGGCTAGTAACTTCTGAAGAAGAAGCTTGTACTCAAGGAGTTGTCTTGAGGAGCTCGATGTGGATATGAATAGAGGTGAGGTTCGACAACGTCGCTACGGTTGATGCCCTTCTCGTTATAGGTCATCTGTAAGGTACACCTAGCATAAATTACATTGCAGAAAAAATTTAATTATGCGATCATGTTTGGCTTGTTGTATCCTCGTATTCACATGGTTTGTGTGATGTAATAATTTAAAAATTATTAGTTTTTTTATTTTCTGCTGCACATGTTTACGTAACATGTTTTAGCACACATCGCATTGGGCATATTCCAACAGTGGTATCAGAGCCTGATCATGCTTCAACATGATCATAAAATTATTTTACGGTTCGTAATTTGTGTTATAATTAATTTTAAATTTTTTTTTGAAATTATTAAGATTTTTCTATTTTTAGAAAATTTCCTAAATTGTTAGGAAATTCCATTTTTAGAAAGTTTCTGATATAATTAAAAAAAATAAATTTAGAAATATTCTGTTAATTTAGAAATTATCATTTCTAGAATTTTTTGAAATTTTAAGAAATATTCTATTTTTGAAAAAATTTCTAATTTGTTAGGTAATATCAAATAGAGAAAGATTTTGAAATTAAAAAAAAAATCAGATCTGAGATATTATAAATTAAATTATAGATTTAATTTTTTCTAGAATTTTCAGATTTATTAAAATATTCCATTTTTAGAAAGTTTCTTAAATTGTTAGGAAATACCAAATTTGGAAAGATTTTAAAAAATCATAAAAAAATATAAATTTGAGATATTCTAAATTAAATTATAGAATTAATATTTTCTGAAATTTTTTAATTTTTTAAAAATATTCCATTTTTGGAATGTTTCCTAAATTATGAGGAAATACCAAATTTGAAAAAAATTGAAAAATCACAAAAAAAAAAATCTAGATTTGAATTATTATGTTATAAATTATGAAATATTTATTATTTATTTCTTAAATGGTTAGGAAATTAATTTGAAAATTTATTTCCAAAATAATTAAAGATTCTTGATTGATAGAAAGATTCTAGATGAGAAATGTTAACTAAATTTGGAAATTAATTTCCTAATTTAATTAGATAAATATTAATTTATTAAAATCAAATTTATAATATATTTTTATTTCTAAAATAGAATTATAATATATATAAATTTATGCAATCAACACATCATATTGTATGTCATGTAGATGCATTAATTATGATATGATTAGATTTCGTCATGCATGTGATGTGATTAGATCTTACAATATGTATGATATGTCATGCTATGTCATGCGTGTGATGTGTCATGTTATCATTTATGTCATGCGTGCGATGTGTCATGTCATCATTTATATCATGCGTGTAATGTTATGTAGATAGAATTTTGCATGATGTAGATGAGACCTAAATCTCTTACTCAATATTAAAATCTACACCTTCCATTAATATGGTAAGAACCAGGGTTTAAGTTCTTGTTTGAGTTATTGGCCAAAGTCAAGCTCAACTTGAAATTAAACATGTTCAAACCATAAAGATACAATCTCATGATTAACGGATTGGTTTTAAACTTGAAGCATTGATTTGTTGTGCCAAAGTTATAATCAATATGGATAGAGGTGAAGTTGGATGATGTGCATTTGATGTATACTTGTTAATATGTTAACAACCCGATGTTTATGCGAAGATCAATTAGTTGCTAGCATAATGTGATAATTGCATATAAGTGATATGCAATCGGTAAATATGTTATCTACCGCTATAGCTAAGAATGGCTTGTTGGCCAAATTCAATATTATTCTTATCTATGGTGGATATCAACCCACTTAGAGAAAACCTATCATCTCCCGAATTCAAAATAAGGGTATTTGAATTTGATAAATAAGCAAACTTTTATGTAAATTATTTACATAAATAAAATCATGTCTCTTATACATTCTTGTTTTTTTTTTCTAGGTAAATCATTTAATTATGACTTTTGTTAATCTGCGTTCGATTTTAAAATCGAACAAACTGACTGGACTGAACTTCTTGGACTAGTTTTGAAATTTGAGAATTGTTCTCAAAACTAAGAAGCTAGCTTTTTTCCTTGATCAACTTCTTCCCACCAGTCTTGATGCCGATGCAACTGCGAACCAACTGTTGCCCCTTCAGAAATATAAGGATGATTCTGTACTTGCTAGTTCCACATGCTAGCCACTATGACTCTTGAATTACAAAAATAACATGAGCATTTGGATGCTTATGATATTATCTATCGTCTTCGTGAGCTATTTGATGAGCAAGCTAGATCCGAAAGGTTCGAGGTCTCCATGCTTCTCTGTTGCTCAAAGATGTAGGAGGGTTCGTCTGTAGTACAATACGTATTAAAGATGAACGGCTACATAGATCGTTTAGCATCACTCTTTTTTACGATGGATCATGAGTTAAGTATTGACTTAATTCTACATAGTTTATCGAAAAGTCATTCACAATTTGTGATGAACTATCAGATGATCAATTTGGAATTGACCATCCTCGAATGATAAATATGCTCAAGACTGTGGAGCCTTTTGTTAAGGGTGAATAAAAAACTGTGATGCTAGTAAACTCCTCCAAGAAAGGTTCTAAAATGAAGCCAAAATATCATGCTAAAGGGAAGAGCAAAAAGGCCAAGATAGTAGAACTGGCACAAAAGGGTCCATGCCATCATTGTGGCAAGATGGGACACTAGCGAAGAAACTACAAGATCTATCTTGAGTTCGTGAAGAAGAATAAGGCATCCGATGCCCCATCCTCTTCAAGTATTTTCATTATTGATTGTCATGTTATTTACTCACACACTTGGATATTGGATACTGGGTGTGACTCACATATATGTAATGACATACAAGGGCTAAGGAATAGCAAAAAACCCATCAAGGGAGAAACAAGTCTGCGAGTTAGGAATGGAGCAAAGGTTGTTGCAGTCACCATCGGAACATACTTGTTAAAGCTTCCTAGTGGACTTGTCTTAGAACTAGATAATTGTTATTTTGTTCTAGCATTAATAAAGGGCAGTGTTTCTATTTCTTGCTTTAATAGAAAATATTTTTATTTAACTTTTAGTAACAATTATTGTTATATAACCTTAAATGACGTTCTTTATGGCACTGGAACTTTATGCAATGACATCTACGCGTTACATATATCTAGTGACTTACTCAATATCGAAAAGAGAAATAAACGTGCTTGAATAGATAATCAATTAACCTCTTACTCGTGGCATTGTCGCTGTGGCCATATAAGTAAGAAACACATGTCCGAATTTCAAAAGATTGCAATTTTCAAATCATTTGAATTAGATACGTTTGATACATGTGATTCATGTTTAAAAGACAGGATGACAAAGTTACATTTTTTTTTGAAAGGGTGAATGAGTTGATGAGTTACTTGGGCTCGTTGTCACGCTCCGCAAGTGTACGGAAATGTCGCAAGTAATATAAAAGATTATCGTATCCACAGGGACTGGAATAAGCACTAGAAATGTCTCAATGCGAATTACCTAAACAACTATCCAATCGTTTCAAAAGCAAAGTAAAGGTAAACAAATCTAATATTAGAGATCAACAAACAAGAGTTTAGTGTTTTGTGTTATGATAAAGGGAGATTCTAGGAGTTTCGGTTTCTTTGTAAGATTTCTTGAATGTAAATGGTTCACCAATTCTTATTCCTCAATTGCCAAGCATGTAGAAAGTTGCCGGTTCCCTCTTGCAATAGACAACCGGCTAAGGACTGAGAAATGTATCTAAATAGGATTAATTAGACATGAACCTACGTTGTCCTTACACAGAAGCGCACCTATTACTATGCCTTCCTCGGATATCAACATAGAAGCCCACACCTTATTAATCTATAAAGATACAAGAAGCTAATCATAGAATTCATCCTACTCTCTTGAATATTCCTATTTCCTCTTCAAGATTATCTCTCAAACGTCCTTACACGGGCTTGCACCTGTCACGTGGATCCCTCGGATGATCGAGTGAGAGTTTATCTTTACTAAGTCCATAAGAAATCCAAACAATCAATCAAGAATGAGAATTAAGCACAAACCACCATCAATCATTCAAGATCTAATTGATACAAGCAAGATAATGTCATTGAAACAAGAAAATGGCAAATCCATAAGAGATTACATCAATCAATCATAACAATACTCCCTTAATCCTAGAATACAAGATCTACTCCATGAATCGAGGAAGAAAACCCGAAGAAATAGAGATTACAAGCATTCCTTGAATCCCCAATCCAAGAAAACAAGAAGAGGGGAAAAGAGAAAACTTATATACGAAGAAGCCTTGTCTTCGGATCCAATCCTCGCTCCGGAGTCGAAATCATCGAGATCTCCCTTAGAATTGCCCCGAAATCCTCCCAAGAATGGGAGGAAACCACCAAATCTTGCTTTCTCCCAAAGGGGGAGAGATCCCCTTTCAATTCATGAAGAAGGGTTTAAATAGAGGAGGGAATCGGGCGCCACACGGCCCCTCGACACGGCCGTGTGAGATCCACACGGCCATGTCCAGTTCCTTCTCTGCCAATGCTGCACGGCCGTGTGGTGCACACGGCCAAAGACCCTTCTGCTCTCTGGAAATGCTACACGGCCGTGTGGTGCACACTGCCACCACCTGCTTGGCCTCTGGAAACCTCACACGGTCGTGTAGATCCACACGGCCACCACCTGCTTGGCCTCTGGAAACCTCACATGGCCGTGTAGATTTACACGGCCATGTAAGGTTTCAGCACTAGATGCCATACATGGCCGTGTGCAGCTCACACCCCCTTGCATGGCCCTTGCACACCCTTTGTCTTAGCTTTGAATAGTTATGTTTCATTGCAACATCTTTTATGCCACCAAGATGGGGTTTCTCCTGTTTAAGTCTTCATCAAAGTTGTAGATCTTGAAGTTATCTACAAGTCGGTATAAAGAACAGCCCAAATCTCCAACCGAGCACAAAGTTATGACCGTTTTAGTTTCAGTCTGCAGTGCAGAAAACCTCACACGGCCTTCACACGGCCATGTGAGGTTCACACGGCCTTAACACGGTCGTGTGAGGTTCACACGGCCCCAACATGACCCCTACACGGCCTTAACACGCCCATGTGAGTTCTACACGGCCAGAACATGAAGAAAACATAGTTTTGCATGCCCATGTCACTCTGGAAGCTTTAGACTTCATTTAAACTCTGTTTTTACTCCAAATCACGTCCTGTCAATCAAAATAAGCAAAGAGTAGATCTCCGAACAGAATATAATGAAAGTATGACATTCTAATGAAATAGGGTGCAATAAACATAGATTATGTCAATGAAATACAAGTAGATGTGCGTCAAAGTATGCATAAAAGAGTATATAATCTACGCACATCACTCGTACATACCGATGTATGTGGAGCAATGATAACTCATGCATTAGGAGGTTATAACTACTTCATTACTTTCATTGATGATCACTCTCGTTATGGGTATGTGTATCTAATGAAACACAAGTCTGAAGCCTTTGAAAAGTTTAGGGAATTCATAAGTGAAGTAGAGAAATAACTTGGCAAAAATATTAAGGTACTTTGATCCGATCGAGGTGGTGAATATTTAAGCCAAGAGTTTCTAGATTATCTAAGGGATAATGGTATATTTTCTCAATGGACTCCATCTTATATGCCACAACATAATGGTGTATCAAAAAGGTGTAATCAAACCTTGTTAGATATGGTTAGATCAATGATGGATCATGCAGATCTTCCCAAGACATTTTGGGGTTATACACTCATGACAGATGTTTACTTGCTAAACTGAGTCCCGACGAAGGTAATCTCAACTACTCCATATGAGGTATGGACTAGTAAAAAACCCCTCATATCTTATTTGAAGATATGGGGATGTCCTGCTTATGTGAAGAGGACTACATCAGACAAGTTGGATGCCAAGTCTAATAAGTGTTTATTTATTGGATATCCTAAGGAAACTAAGGGTTACCAATTTTATCACCCCTTTGGACAAAAAGTATTTGTTTCAAAGCATCCTACCTTCCTAGAGAAAGAATTTCTCTTACAGAAAGTAAGTAGAAGTATGGTTGAACTTGATGAAATTCAAGGGACTCTAATAAACACTAATGAGATGTATAGTCAAGAACCGCAACCGATTATAACACAACCTCCTCGTAGATCAGGTAGGACACGTAATATTCCTAAAAGATATAGATCTCTTATAAGAGAATCGAATGATATGTTACTCATTGAGGATGAGAAACCTACTGATTATGAAGAGGCTCTGAATAGTTTAAAAAAGGACAAGTGGCTTATAGCCATGAAGTCAAAAATGGATTCTATGTATGAAAACCAAGTTTAGAACTTGGTAGACCCACGTGAAGGCATTACGCCTATTGAGTGCAAATGAGTTTTCAAGAAGAAAACTGACATGGATGGTAATATTATTACCTACAAGGCAAGGTTGGTGGTGAAAGACTATCGTTAAAGGCAAGACATTGACTATGACAAAACTTTCTCACCTGTAGTCATGCTTAAATCCATTCGGATACTCCTGGCCATATCAACTCATCATGATTATGAGATATGAGATATGACAGATGGATGTAAAAATAACTTTTCTTAATGGAAATCTGCTCGAGGATGTGTATATGACATAGCCCGAAGGCTTCACATCTGTTAACAAGAATAAAGTATGCAAGCTTCAATGGTTCATTTATGGACTAAAGCAAGCATCAAGGAGTTGGAATATCTGTTTTGATGAGGCGATTAAATAGTTTAATTTCTCACAAAATCCAAACAAACCTTGTGTGTATCAAAAGGTTAGTGAGAGTGTAGTTGTATTCCTAATATTATATGTTGATAACATATTGCTTATAGGAAATGATGTGTTAGTTCTACAGTCAGTTAAAGTTTGGTTATCCAATATATTCTCCATGAAAGACATGGGAGAAACAACTTATATCCTAGGGATGAAAATTTATAGAGATAGATCGAAAAGGTTGCTTGGTCTTTCACAGTTGACATATATAGACAAAGTGCTAAAACGGTTTAGCATGTCTGAATCCAAGAAATGTTTCATACCTATAAGGCATGAAATTCAACTTTCAAAATCTATATGCTCACACACAGAAGATGAGAGGATTTACATGGATAAGATACCTTATGCGTCCGTAATATGATCTATCATGTATGCTATGTTATGTACAAGACTCGATATATTATATGCTTTGAGTGTTATGAGCAGATACCAGTCTGATCCATAAATGGATCATTGGGTGGCTGTCAAGATGATCCTTAAGTACTTAAAAAGAACTAAGGATATGTTCTTAATTTATGGAGATGATGATATGACCATATGCGGATATACATATGGTAGTTTCTAGACGGATAAGGTTGATTCCAAGTCCTAGTCTGGGTTCACATTCATATTAAATGGAGGTGTAGTTAGTTAGAAAAGTTCCAAGCAAGACATTGTTGCAGATTCTACCTGTGAGGCAGAATACATTGCAGCTTCAAAAGCAGCAAAGGAAGCGGTTTGGATCAAGAAGTTCGTTACTAAACTTGGAGTGGTTTCATCCATTGTTGAAGCATTACCTATTTACTATGACAACATTGGAGCCATTATGCAAGCAAAGGAACCGAGGTTTTATCAACGATCAAAACATGCGCTTCGCTGTTATCATCTGATCAGGGAGATCGTTAATAGGAAAGAAATAAAACATGAGAAAATTCCCACTGAAAGGAATCTAGCGGATCCTTTGACAAAGACTCTACCACAAAGCAACTTTGAGAGTCATGTCTGTGCTTACGATTTAGGGCACCGTGGCGATTAGCTTTAAGCCAAGTGGAAGTGTTAAAATTTGAGGGATGTCCTAAGGCAATCGCTTTAATTTTTTTTCTATTTATTTGATAAGTATAGATTATATGTTTGATTGTCTTAAACTCATTTACTGAATGTTCGAAATATAATTTATAGCATGAGAGAATTTGTGATTAGATCGCAACTAGTGATTATCTCTACATGTGCAATTATGAATTTATTGAAATTTCTCTAGTCGTCGAATTGATGCATTTAGACATCATCAATTCTATAAGACTAGCACGGGTTATTCTCCTTAGTTCAACCAAGCAGTTGTTTTCTCACTGGCTAGAGACATTGGGATGTCGAGAGTTAAACGTGGATGCTGATTATAGTAACTAGTTCATTGGAGTGACTCGCTGTAAGACTTCATATGATTCTCTACATATATATATATATAGATATGTCTGTGAAGTTTTTACTGTAGTACGAGTGCAAGTTTCCTTCGACTTGAGGTGAGGTATACAAGTCATCTTGGTTATGGAGACTTATACTTTGACATCTTAAGCAAGAATCTCATTGAGGTGTGGACTCGGGATGATTGGGTATAAGTTGAAGTGCCCGAAGGTGTTTGGATAGCTCACAAAGGATTCATTGCTCCATGCGAGGAGATGTATACCATATGCCCACTCGTTAGGATTATCACTCAAAGCCTTTGACCAAAGCATCACATGTTAAGAGTACGAGACTCTTGTGCACATGTACGAATAATTTGAATCCATAGAACGAGGAAGTATTATTTGGACTAGGTGTGACGTAGTCAACCTAGTGGGGACAAGATACATAGACAATGTCATGAACCAAGTGAGTATAAAATGAGTGAAAGGAATGAGGCACAACTCACTGTAGTTGCTGAAGGGTTAGAATTAATTCTAAGATCAACTATGATTTTTCGACTAATTGGGGATCATGATGTACTAGTAGGTGCCACTCATGATCTTTTTATAATTAAGTAGTTAATTATAGATGGTCAAAATAAATTGGGAATCTATTGGGTCACACGCACTAACGAGTCTCTAAAAGACCTAAAACAAGTTAAAGAATATGGTTCTTAGATTAAGAGATAAATGTTTGGTTGGACCATACATAAGATAAATATGGAAATATTTGTAACAATGGAAGCGCGGATGAGCCATATCTCTTATGGAAGAGTTGGATCATGTTTGGTTTAATCATGAATTAGTCATGAACCAACTTGGTTTAGTTGTGAACCAAACCAAGGGGTTAATGGACTAATTTTTTGTTAAGAGATAATGGGTTAGATTTGGGCTTTCTAATCCAACTCATTAATGAGTGCTATATAAATTGATATGGTTAAGAGAAAATATATACATGAGATCATTAATTGGCTTATAAGGTTTTTGGAAAACCTTAACCCAATTTCTCTTCTCCTCTCCCTCTCCCTCTCCACTCTCTCTTTGCCGCTGCCAACAAGGGGATGCCCTTCCCCTTGTTGTCGTGACCACCACAAGGAAGAAATATTTTCCTTGTATACTTTTCTTCCTCTTCCTCTTGATCCCTCTTCTTCGCTCGTGGCTAGTAACTTCCGAAGGAGAGGCTTGTACTCAAGGAGTTGTCTTAAGGAGCTCAGCGTGGATATGAATAGAGGTGAGTTTTGACAATGTCGATATGGTTGATGCCCTTCTCATTACAGGTTATCCGTAAGGTATACCTAGCGTAAATTTACTTTTGGTAAAAAAAATAATTATGTGATCATGTTTGGCATGTTGTATCCTTGTATGCGTGTGGTGCGTCTGATGTAATAATTTAAAAATTATAATTATTTTATTTTCCACTGCGCATGTTTACGAAACGTGTTTTAGCACACACCACATCGGGTATATCCCAACGCAACGATCATGTCAATATCCCCTTGAGGCACATTATTACGGTTTTCCTCCTGTCACGTTGGGAGATTATCCTATTGCGCTTGGGCGGGGGCCTAGGTCCAGTTTTCTTGCTGTCGAGGTGTTCTTTGATGCTATATATATATATATCTATTGTTCACGGACCTTGCAGTACTAACATTAGAAATATTCAAATTAAATAAAACAACTTCAAATGATAATGTATTACAAATTGGTTCAACTTGAAACCAAAATAAATTTGAGTTTGAAGATCATAATAGTAAATAAAATCTTCAAAAGAATAGAGAGTGCAACTAATTATTGAAATGAACTCAATTGACTATCAAAACAAATAACTCAACTTCGACTAGAGGACTCAACATCCTACTATAAGTAGAAAAGTAGATTAATAAAAGAAGCCCTTGGGTGTGCATTGACAAGTATAAGGAGGCTCATCCATCAAGTTCTTCCGTCTCCTCATTACCTGCACCATATGGATCTAGTGTGTCTAAAGACATAGCAAGTTCAACCTTTATATAAATAGCATCTATTCACATTTAAGAGAAATATTTTGATAAATTACCATGTTAAATATCAACGGAGTATAACCTCTAACTTTAGTTTCATAAATCTCCAAACTACCCTAAATTAACATTTAATTTTAACCTTCATTATCTTTTATTTTACTTGCAAGATTTGTAAATTACAAGAATTTAGATCATCAGGTGGAGCTAATTTAGACCTTAACTTCTGATCGTTTGGCCAAATCGTTTATCCTAGTACTATATTGGTAAGGTTCATCGGACCCTTCTTAAGCCAGATTCACAAACCCCTTTGATTTTTGATAAGGTTCACCAGACCCTTCTTAAACCAAATTCCAGAACCCCTCTACTTTGGTAAGGTTCACCAGATCATTTTTAAGCTGGATTCTCAAACCTATACTTTGGTAAGGTTCACCGGACTCTTCTTAAGTCAGATTCCCCTACCGTTACAATGTCATATATGGATCACATTATTAAATAAAATATTATTACTTTTCATGCCTATCAAGCATTGTTACATAAGTTACTAGTTCACTTTGCATATCAAACGTCATTAGCTTGAATGCATTCACATCTTACTAACAATTACGGTAATAGAGTTCAAGGTACTAATACATGTAGGAAGTAAATAATAGCTTAGGACTGATGTGTTAGGACTCCAACCTTTTCCTACCTTACTCGACCAGCTCTAAACAAAATTCCTAGTTGAACCTCCCTACCCACCAAAACCGCCAAAAACAAAAATCCCCAAACATGACCTTCTCCTTCACCTGAATAGCCATGACAACATGCCCCAAACCGGACCTCCTTATTCACTAAAATAGCCCGGTAAAACTCCCCTAATAGAACCTTCTCCCTCACCCAAATAGCCATGAGATCATCTTCCCAGCTGGACCTCCTTACTCACTAAAAAACTCCCCAAAAAGGACCTTCTCCATCACCCAAACAACTATGTGATTCCCTTCTCAGCCGGACCTTCCTTACTCACTAAAACAACTAAAAAAAACTCCCCAAACAGCAGCAAAATCCTCCCTTCCAACTGAACATCCTCCCTCACCAAAACAGCCTTGAAAGCTCCCAAAATGTACCTTCTTCCTCACCCAACAACACCGAAATCAACCTAGAAATCAGAAGAAAAAAAACTATCACATCTTCATCGAAACGAATCCGATATTAAACCCATTATCCACATATCCCACAACAATCACAAAGACCTTTTTACTATGGTTCGTATACATCAGAAAACCATGTTAAAAAAATGTACGATATACATCAAAATATCATACTAAAATCCATAGGGTGCATAAATTCAAAATCAATAAAAGAGAACTTGCCTTGGTGTTTTACATATAGGAGATCACCCATGAGACGAAGAAAAGGTGACCTTAAGCGTTTTGACAAAGTTCTTCCTCTATCTCTTCCAAAGTCACTAGGATTTGGATAGAGGAGTGGGGAGGCCAATGACTTCAAGGGTGAGGGGAGGAGAAAAAATAAAACTTGTATTTAAAAGGATAAGCCAGGTCGGGTTCGTTAACCTATTAATACATTAATTACTTAAACTCTTTAGTATTAAACTATAACATAAATCTTGGTTTGTTTAAGTGAAACAATTTTTTTTATATGCTACAGTGTTATTCTCTTCAAGGCAGCTCGTCTGGCCTCCGATAGTGATGATAGTTGGGAGACGACGACCAATGGAAGAACGCTTTGTTGGTCGCCCGACGCACCTCCCGATTGTAATGATAATAATTTTGAGTGTTATGTGTCCCGGATTGATGATATGTATAGAATTTTGGTAGAGTCCATCTAGGAGGCTTAGAAAATCTTCTCTGCTCGACCTCCATGTGTTGTACAGCTTGAGACCGCAACTCTTGGTGACGAGGCTGAGGACCTGCTCAGGGTCCTTTATGAGGAAGAGGCGGAGGAGGAGCTCGACGCTCTACAATAGGCGATGGAGCGGGTATAGTGACCTCCTTCTGAGCGGATTAGGCTTCCTCTACATCAATATACTTGGTTGTCTAGCCAAGTAGCTGATTGAAGTTCCTTGGGACTTCCTAATCAGGGAGCGAAAAAACTCATTATTTGCAAGACCTTGAGAAAGGTGCTCATTAAAATCTCAAGGGTGGCCGAGGGAACATGTATGTCCATCTGATTGAACTTTTTTGATGTAGGCACTGAGTGTCTCCTTGGGCCCTTGCTTGAACGAAAAGAGGTTTAGGGTGATTTTGTGGTAATGTCGACTGTTGGCGAAATGGTGGAGAAAAGCTTTGCGAAAATCCTTAAAACAGTAGATGGATTCAGCCGACAGTCATTTGAACTACCTTTATGCTGCATTAGAGAGTGTGGTAAGGAACACTCGATACTTCACACCATCCGTATATTGATAAAGGAGGGTGGTGTTTTTAAATATAAAGAGGTGGTCTTCTGGATCAGTTGACCCTCCATATTCCCCTCTTGTCAGGAGGCGATAATATTTTGGCAGCTTGCCTCCCAATATTTCCTAGGAGAACGACATGCTTACTCTCTCGGGAGACCCACTGGGCCTCGATGTCTTTCCCCTTGTGCAAATCTCGCACAAGTGCCTCTCAGTAGACAACAATTGGGGTCTTTCCTCTCAGCCCATCTCCTCGAGAGGAGTGTAGAATATTGCTGGGTGATGTGCTATCGAGGATGGTGGCACAGGTGGTAGGTTAGCTCGTTGGATGGGTGGTTGTACGAACTCAGTTGCTGGTGGGGGGACCGGTTGAAACCTAGTCGGCCCTTCTACTCAAGTCCTTTCAATACGAGGACCCGTCCTAGACATAGCCCAATCATGCGATAAGGTACTAGCGACTGCTTGCTGCTGTTGCACTAACTTTTATGCTTGAGTGGCCACCAATAACTCAAAATCT
The DNA here is from genome assembly GCF_018446385.1 of Zingiber officinale. Lineage (NCBI taxonomy): Eukaryota > Viridiplantae > Streptophyta > Magnoliopsida > Zingiberales > Zingiberaceae > Zingiber > Zingiber officinale. The sequence goes on from NC_056003.1 coordinate 106,583,378, forward strand.
TCTTGAGACAGGGTGACAGCGGTGAATCATCCAACTTCTTCCATCTTTACATTTCAGATTCAAGCAAAGTTCACATGGATGGTGCCAAATTTGATGCTGTTTGAAACTAGAGGAGATGATGCGTTGTGCAGGTGGCGATGTTGTTGACTGGAAGAAGACTTTGCACGGGAGAAAAAGATGATGAGCTAGAGCAGAAAAAGGGCTCTGAGTGCCTTCCTCCTCTTTGCACACACTTAAACGAGCCAACATAATGTTAGGACAAAACTAGGGAAGGGGTCCCTGACGTAGGCTCTCTAACGCTCAAGTTAGTAGATGACCCCCACTTTTATATGGTAAAATTGAGTGAGTGTAATAGAGAGAAAATCTTGTGCTTTGGTAAGTAAAATGTGTCAAAACGTACCTCCAGCGGAGAGAACCCTCTTTTTATATCACATCTGATAACCTTGTAATAATGAGGTGACAGGAATATTTGGTGTGAGAAAATGTCGGATAATAGAAGGTGTATAATTTAGCATTTATACAGTTATCCTCTGAGGATTTTTCTGTTATATGTATATAAACAGTCTCGTATAACCTCCGTAATAATGATAGAAGTTGTATAATCACCTTCGTAAGAAGGTTCTATTGAATGTATATATTGTAACTGAAGAATATTCTCTGACAAATGATTATTATTCCCTGATAAGTTGTTGTGATTCTCTAATAATGTTGTCTCTTGAAATTATCTTGGCTGGATCTTTGGCTGACCAGATGTATGTTATACTGCATATTGATATATGAGCACTTGGGTACCAAGTCCTGTAAGGTCGTTCGGCTCCTGAGACGTTCGGTTATATATTACGTGGTGCTGAGGATTTGACATTGAAGTAACAAGGGGTCAAGGCTCCAAGGTCCGACCGACTCTATGACCGACCGAACATATGCTGGGATACTTGCTTCTGAAGAAGGGGGGCAAGTCCCGGGAGAATCCAGTCGAATCTGTAATGAGAATTGCCTGGCTTCTGTTCTTGTATTCATATAAGAAACATGAATACTGAGATGTATAAATCTGACCTGCATTATGATCGGCCGACTATACGGAGGACTGGTATATGAAAAGACCCACAGGTTTAACTAGCTATTGAATCAACCATCTATATACTAAGAGTCATAGTATAAGTGGAGAGTTGTTTTGTATGCTCAATCGGATATATGCCTCATCGGTGTAGTAGTAGTCCGATCATCCCTTAAACCTAATCAGCTTACGATTGATTGGATATATAATAGGCATCAGTATAAGAGTGAAGCTCTAGGTCTCTCAAGTTAGACCGACTCTTGGTTTGGTTGTTCTCCCATTGAAGACTTTAGTACTGGATGAGGAGCAAAGTTCTATTGAAAGTAACACGCTGACTATCACCTCCTCTTAACTTTGACCGCTACTTCATTTTGACTTTGACTGCCATGCTATGTGTAGGTCTGCTAATAACACCCTGTATCAACGTCATAATATAATCGGCTATTAAAACGATGAGGAAGGGATGGTAGTGGCATGGAGAAAGTTAATTTAATAGTGTCGCATGATCTGATATCTTTTGAAACTTATCGATGTACTTTCCTTTGAAGGCATGGTATGATGATAAGCGGAAAGACAAATAACCTAGGCAGCAATGAGAGGATTTAATTCTTATGTAGCGCATTCTTGAATACACAATTATAGTTAAAAAGTGAAATTCATTATCCCAGCAATTTTATATGATCGATCAATAATCATCAATCAATAAAAAAAAAATTAAGAAGCTACAGTTAACTAATACTTAAAAGGGATTCTTCATTCGAACATCCTCGAATGCACAATGACCATTGGGCTGGAGACATTCGCTTTTCAAATTTACATAGCTAGTCAATAAAAACTGACGAGAAGGCAGAGAGCCTATCAAGAATTAATCGGATAGTAATATTGGGATCAAAATTAGGGGTGTAAACGAATCGAATAAAGCCGAATATGCAAAAAAATCTAAGGCTCGAATTGGGCTAGAAATAGGTATATTCGAGTTTGAGCTCGATTCGAAAAATTTAAAATCTTGTATTCGAGTTTCGTTCGAATTAGGGCTCGGGTTCGAGTTCGGCTCAAAAGATTCGAACATGTTCGTAAACTATTCGAATTATTACTCGAAAATAAGTACTCAAAAGACTCAAAATTTATTTATTTAATATATATTTAACTTATATTAATAAAATATTAAAACTCGTGAGTGGCTCGTGAATTATCGAATAATATAATTTGGGCTCAAGTTCGGTTCAAAAAAAAATTCGATCATTATTAAATTCAATTTGAATTCGATAAATTTAAATATAAATTAAATATTTTTTAAACCGACTTGAAAAACTTGAAAATCCATTTGCAACCCTAATCAAAACCTTTTAAATAACCAAAGACGAAATGGTCACTGAACCCAGATGCGATCCGGTGTCGCCTCATCCCCGTATAAGATGATGAGCGTTGGTAGCCGCGCACCCTCTCCCATTTCTCCACCCCTTCGCTGCGCAGGCAAATTCCTCTTCCGGAGACTCGTTTGTTGCCATCTCAGTCACCGCGGATCCTTTTCCTCTGGCCGATAGTAGAAATCAAGGATTCTTAGGAAGTGGGCGAGATAAGCGTTCTTGCTACCAGGGTTCGTTTCTTTTCATCCTTTTTTTTTTTTCCTTCCGGATTCCCAGAGCGTTTTAGGGTTTTCCGTCTGTGCTGTTTTTGAACGTCTTGCTCACTTGGGGTTCTGAGACGAACTGTGCTTCCTTTGAAATTTTTGCATCTTCGGCGATTTGTTATGGTTGGTGGGTTTTGGCAGGTAAATTGCTGGAGCTTCTGGCCTTCTTTTTTTTCTTGCGGGGTTCTTTGATCGGGTGAGTTAGGCTTCCAGTGAGGGCGTTTTTCTAGGTGAATTTTCTTAGAGAAGACGGAAGAATCTGGTCTCATGAGAATTGTCAGGGGAACTCAGAGATTGGTTTACGGCAAGGGGGAAACCGTGCTGGGACAAGACGAATCAATTGGTTGGGATTTCGCGATCGGTTCTGCTAAGGTCAAAACTCGTGATAAAGGGATCATTTGGGCTGTGGATCTCTAAGTAGGGAAGCGTTTGAAGGAAATCAAGAGCAGCAGACGAGATACTTTATACAGAGAACAATGACTAGAATCTTTGTTCAGCGTGGTTCTTCTTCCTCAAATTCTAATCGATCTCAATCAAATTCGGGATCGCACTCTTCCCAGGATTCCTCTAGTTCTAGGGAGGACTCAGAAAAACAGATTGTTGAAGATCGGAATCCAATAGAAGATTCTGGAGATCGCTTAGAGAATGTCGAGGATAAAATCTTGAACTCTGATGGATCTTCTCAAGGAATTAATGTTGAGGGTGGGACTAATATATGTGCTGAAGAAGTCAAGTTTTCAACTAATGATGTCCTGGATTCTGCTGTTTGTAAGGGAGAAACTAGTGAGCATCATTTGGGCCAAGAAGCTGCTGTTCGATCCAGCATAGCTACATTAGTAATTGGTTCATCTCAGATTGCTACAAGTGCTTCCTACCCTCCACCGCCTCCAGCCCCACCATTGAATCCTTTTTCAACTAATCAGAGTTCTAGGAGAATGGGATTAGGATTGTCAAACTCTGTGAGGATTGGTTCTTCAAGAAGGCAATCAGCTTGGCCAGTTGTTGGAACACGTTCACCTTCAAACTCTCATCCTTCTTCCCCCAGGTTATATGGTGAAGGGGACGGTTACAACAGTGCTGATGAGCAAGGCCCTGGCTATGTGGCCTCATATGGTGATCCGGTATGATACCTTCTAATAGTGATTTTTTAATGAAATTTCATTTCACGCTAAAAAAATCTTATATGTGCCTTTATAACATGTAAATGTAATTGAAGTCTGCATTTGAATAAGGTGCACTTCACTAGTATATGAGAATTCTTGCATTCAATAACTTATGCACATCATAATAGTAAATAATTACTGGTATAATTTTCTACTTTGCATGTTGTGTTAGGGGAATGTAGTATGGTCACTGAAAAACATTCCACCCATTTGATAATTTATAAATATTTCTGTAGAGAATTAGGCAATTCGCCAACCAAAAATAACTTAGGACTCATTTTTTCTATTTATATACTAAATAATGTTCATTTGTTCCATTCAGTGAATATTTAATAGTAGTGACTGCTTGTTTATATCAACTTTAATTCTTTTTCTTTCACTCTCCCATGTTTGATGTCAAATTCTAAATCGTTTTGCTTGTCAGGAGAGAGAAAGACTGTTTGAATTTGAGATACGACGGACAAAAGGTTTTGAAGTGAAAAAGATGTTGGAGGATGGAAATTGCCTTTTTCGAGCTGTTGCGGACCAAGTTTATGGTGATGTAGAAGCATATGATATGACACGGCAAATGTGTGTTGATTACATGGTATATATTGTGATTATAGCAAAAAAAAACATTTTAGAATAGTAGCAATTCTTATATATATATGTCTACATGATATTTAGTTTGCAATATGATGCAATATGATGGAACAAATTATATACTACAATTGTTACAAAAGATAAAGAATCAAACAAATTTTGTTGCAAATGTCGGCAGTCAAATAGTTAAGGTTGATGATCATGAAATTCCTAGAAATTGTAGTTTAGTTAAGGTTGACGATCATGAAATTCCTAGAAATTGTAGTTTGCATATATTGAGTATATATTATTCAACAATAAGGTTGATAAAAATGAGTAATCAAGATGGAATGGAGCATTTTTTGTTGTGCATCTTAAGCTCAAAGGAAAATTTTATAAACTATTGTCAGTGTACTATTCTCCATATTTTATAGAGTTAAGAGTGTTGGACTTTAAAGAAGCAACAAATTTAAAAAGTTGATGTACCTGTGATATGAATGCTAAGATAAATGTGTGGAGATTTAGAAAGAGTAAAACAAAAGTACTAACATCCAAGAGCAATTAGGTCTAACTCTAATATGTTGTAAAATGAGAGCAGATAGGTTGAGAAGGGATGAACATGTTGAAAGAGTTGAAAGAGTTGAATCTATTAGACATGAAGATGAAAACAGTGGAGGGAGAGTAAACAAAACAAACATCAAGCAATATAATTAAAAATGCCTTAATTGATTTGAATATTAATAATCATATAGCCTTGCATAGAGTTCAATAGACAGATAAGATTCACTTAGACGGCTCCAACTAATTGGGACCAATATGACTTGATGACAATGCTGGCAATTTGAGTATTAATAGTCATATAGCTTTGCATGGAGTTCTATTGATGGATAAGATTCATGTAGACATCTCCAAATAGTCGGGACCAACATGTCTTGATGACGATGTCATGACTTGATGACGATGATGACACTAGGGTTATCCCCCACCCTTGTATTTTTTCAATTCATCTATATTCTATGTGTTGTATATAATAATTTCTATCAAACTGTTAGCAAACTCTTATTTTGTTATCATTATTATGAATCCACTAAATGCATTATAGTTCATGACCATGAAGTTATTATTTAAGTCATGTGAAAATTTTGGTGCAAACCAAATTATTCCAATATTGTTTCAAGTAGTGCTTTGGCAATATCTTTAATGTTACATCATATTTTCCTACTTTCCCTTGGCAACATGGTGCTTTCTATGCCCTGGTGATTCTCTATCTAGTTGATACTTTACATTAATAGGATTTAATTCACACAATTTGACTTGTTGTGGAAAGATAGATGTTCCATTAAGCAGGATTATGTTTATACTATTTGGTTTGGTGTGGAAGTGTGATAATGGAAGTTCACATTGAGCTTTTTATCAAAACAAGATACTTCATCTATTAGGCAGTCTTTTCTTGTTTGGGCAGCTCGAATTAATTAGGACAATAGAATCTTGGTAGCACACCTCATTGTTCATGGAATCTTGTGGTTATTTCAATTTATGCTGTGATCCCTGACATTTGATTAGGCTATTGAAATTCTGAATACATGCACCAATGGTTTTAGAAAGTGATTAATGTAGCTGCCTATGCAATTTAGTCTTTTTTGGTTCATCTGTGAGCTAGTTTGGTTCAGACTGAACTAAATTGGCTTAAACTCTAAGCTAATTTATTTGTCACCTTATAACCTGGAGCCTTAGTTTTGTATAAATATATTTCATGTGATATGAAATTGTATAATTGGCACATGTTTCTTTTTAGAACCATAAACTAGATGTGTTTTTAAGATGATTTATTATATATATACTACTATAATTCGCTATGTTTTAATATGATTCACATGCTCGTCCATACTATTATGAACTATGCAATGAGTTTACTTCAAGCATCCTGCATCTACTGTTGTGAACCTTGCATGCACCTCTATGTTGATGATATGGCATGAGTTTACTGAAGTTTCTTTTGTATCTAGGATTATTTTTATTCAGGCTATTGGTAGAATTTCTCTAATATATTTGTTTTTTCAAAAGTGAAGTTAACTTTTGAAAAACTTGCAAGTACAAAATTTCACCACCAGGATGAGCATAAAGTTATAGGAAAGCTACCATTACTAATCAAGTCATTAAGAAGTTTTGTGCATGGCAAACTCCTTTAGCTATCCAGTGCTCTTGTAATGCTCACATGAATGACCAAGTTGATCATAACCATGCATTAATCATCCTCATCTTTTTTAATTTTCTTGCATGTTCTGCACTTTTTTTACATCAGTATTGTAGATGTTTTATATCTATTTGTACCTTTTCTGGCACAATTTGATGCCATCATTTTTTTTGTTATAATGCTTCCATTTACTTAGCATTTATTACTTTTATTTGTTTGCATTCTTGCATTTATACCATTCCTTGAGATATCACAAGCATCTTTGCAATTTCTTCATTTTGGAATCCGTAAGTAGCAATTCCACATTTTTATCTGTAATTTTGGTGAAGTCACTGTGCTAGGTTGGGATTTTTCTGCTACTGTCTGAGACATACTCTCACAACCTTGGTCATGATGAAATTTGTAACTTTAAGATGTCTCTTGTGTAAAATGGATTTTGTTATTATTATTTAGTAACTATGCTACTGATCTGTCATATTTTCCATTTTATCAATTTCTTAAACAACTACAAGTTTCAATTTTTAAAACTGAGGCATATATCTACCAGAGCAGTATGTTATACCCAGATATTGCATTTCAAACAGAAACTTTTTATTAAAAATTTGGTTCTTTTAGTTTTGCAAGCCTACACTCCTGAGCTTGCCTCTATTTTCTTTTCTCATCAGGAAAAGGAACGGGATCATTTTTCTCAGTTTGTAATTGAAGGCTTCACATCATACTGCAAAAGAAAAAGAAGAGACAAGGTATTTGGTGCACTGCCTCATCATTTTGATCATTGCTTATGTGATTTTCTTTGTCTTTATGCTAGCCATTCAAGCAATGCCAAATCCCTGGCTATTTTGTTACAAGCTTGTATCCAGTATTATGTTTTTGCATGTGGTCCACATTCTGCAATGCAGTCCATGTTTTTCTGTAAAACAATGAACTAGTTTCATGATTTTATACCTTTTGTGCTCCAGCCGTTTGTGGGCTTTAGCTGTTCATCTAGATTTAGAGCTTATAGCATTTCACCAGTCACACCAGAAAAATAAAGTAGAAGCTATTTCATAAATTAAAAGGATTTTGTGCTAATATTTTGAAAGGGAGCCTTGGCGCAACGGTAAAGTTGTTGCTATGTGACTAAAAGGTCACGGGTTCGAATCCTGGAAACAGTCTCTTGCAAAAAGCTGGGTAAGGCTGCGTACAATGGATCCTTCCCTGGGACCGTATGGCGGGAGCTTGCACCGGGCTGCCCTTTTTTTTTTTTTGTGCTAATATTTTGTTGTCTATCCAATTATATTCATATTCATGAATGTTACTCAATCGTCATGAGAGCCATGTTCAAGAATGATCTTTGGTTATGAAGAAACTTTGAGATCATAGACTTGTATTCATTTACACACTAAGGAAATTCAGCATGATTATTAGGATACTAAATTTGTGTATAGGTATCATTGTATAGAAACACTTCTTAAATATCAATGTTTCTTTTTCCTTGTTGCTATTTTTACCATAGTTATTAGAGCTGGACAATTTGCTAATCATATCTTAACACGTACATGGATCAGATGTTTGTACTATATATATGAAACAGAATTTGTTAGGACAGCGTCAATTCCATCTGGGTTAATAAAACTTGTTGTATTACTGGCTTATTTTAGGTCCATGGAAACAACATTGAGATCCAGGCATTTGCAGAAATGTACAACCGCCCTATACATATCTACTCCTATAGCCCTGGTATGATCTGATTTGTTGTTTTTTCCAATTGATAGTGAATTTCTTGTAATTTCCACCTTTTATTTCTATATGCAGAACCTATTAACATCTTTCAAGGGAGTTATGTCACTGATGTTCCTCCTATTCGGTTAAGTTATCATCATGGCAACCATTACAACTCACTTGTTGATCCACGTAGGACGACAGTGGGTGCAGGTCTTGGATTCAGTAGTCTTCGAGGAGTAAGTTACTTTTTTTGCATCATTCGCAGTTTTTCAACAAATTATTCTCTGTAAGTCTGTAACCTCTTGCATTTTTGCAATTATAAAGAGAAGTGGGGAGTACAAGGTCATGCTCTGAGTTATTTTCAGCTTTATCATGCTTTTGTTTGCTCCCAGTCATATTCTAACTAGCTTTGCTCTTACATTCTTCCCAATTGATCTTCCTTTCTTTTTAGAGAAACATAAACACGGATCAGGTGAAGGCTGCCATTAAAGCACAGCAAGACCAGCAAATTGATAATGTGTGTATAGTTTCTTCTAAATTTGTTTTTCTGGTAGATCCTTTGTTTATCATCTTGTTGAACTTAATTGTAGTTGTATATTTTTCATAAGCTGTTCTGACTTGCAAACTAGAAGTTTGCCTTTTCAAATGATAAGAACCATAATTATTTCTAACCATCATTGTTTTTGCTTAATATCTAAATCTTTTGATGTTGATGTAATGCCATTTCACAGTAGTCCTCACTTGCTCACTAGTTGGTATTAATATAAATATCATGGTTGCTTATGATATCTTTTTTATTTTTATTTTCTGTTTCAATCAAACTTTTACATGTACCTTAGTAAACACCTTTCAGTTGTAAAGGATTTGATTACATGTGCTTCGAATGCAAAAAAACATCCTAGACAGTTAATTGATGCATATTAAACTTTTCTTGCCAGGTACTTGTGTAGGAATTAAATTTGTAGACGTAATTTGAACCCTTAAATTTTTATCAAATATCGGATGAATTTCTAATTTAAACCAGTGTATTCAAGAACTTTGCAACTTCTTAGGCTATAGCAAACAGTTTCTCCCCATATCAAAGAACTTCGATATTTTGATAATCTTGAGCCCCCTTTAATATATTGCAAAAAAATTGATGTACTACATAAATACACTGGAATCTCATTAAATCTCAAATGCCTTCCAAAACTCATCTTTAGGGTAATTACAATGCAGGTTATTAAAATTCGTTTAATTTGTCAATTAAATGTCCTAAAGCTGTAATTAATGCATAAATATTGCTTCCTTCCTACTCATGAACCAAACACTGTAAATCTTGATAAAAATCTGTTTACTAAATCCACTAAGTCAACTTTGCAGTTTCAGTATAATGTGGTTAGACTCAGGCTCTTTTACTTTCAGGCACTTGTGGCTGAGGGGCGCTTCTACTCTGATCTGGAACTAACCGAGAAGGAAATTGAGAGGATGGTGATGGAGGCTTCACGAGCTGAGTATTTGGCTAAGAAGGTGAAGCAGTATCCATCCTTTATCGAGTCATCGACATCCAGGGCAGAACCATCATCTTCTGTGGCTAGTATGTCCCTTTCTGTTCCTGCCAACTATACTGGTTCATTTTTCATCTACTGATGGTGGAAACTCATCTTTGTGCAGAAACAGGGTCGTCACAATCTTTATTAGAGGGCGAGGATGAGGTCTTGTTGCCAGAGATGATGCTGACCAGCAGCATGCAGGCGGTTCTGTCCATGGGCTTCGGCTACATGCAGGCAAGGGAAGCCTATAGCATCTTTGGCGACGATGTGGATTCAATGATCTGCTACCTGCTGGAGATGGGCAACAGTGGCACTTCACTGGCCGAGGGGAAGAATGGACACAAGGGGAAAGCAGCGGAGTGAGCCGATTTAAAGCTGGGATTTTGTAGTCGGTGGGAGTCATACGGACACATGAGAAGTGTTTTTCCTACAAAGAAACAGAGATATGGGCAAGACAAGTCTCTTATGTTTCACGTGTTTTTCAGTTTTTGTGGTAGTAGCCAGAACCAGTCCGGTAAAATGCTTTAGGGGACTTTAAATGCATCAACTCCGTGAGCGCGTTTGTGAAAATCCTACTAAGTCGTGTATATAGTGCAGTCGCAAGAAGTTATGGATTTTCCAGGCCTACCAAGTCAAAGATAGTAAGTTGTGGTAGTCCGTCATCAGAAATAACTTCGGTTTGGTCAAGTAGTAATACGAAGTCACCACTGTTTAAATGCAATGCCCAGAAAGATTAACAGCAACGAAGCCCGAACTAAGAGCTGGAAGCCAACTCAGGCACCATAGCATCCATCTATGGCCGTCGTATTTGTCATGGTAACTGACTCGTGCCACAACATCCGTTGCTTGGCGTCGTCGTACGGTTCAGTTGTTCACCCATGGATAAGGTAAGTGGTGGTGATTTGACAATTATACCCAGACGTTTCCTTGAATTTGTATAATCGTCCTCGCCAAATCTTTGTAAATTAATATTTAATACTAAACACTAGTCGAAACCATTTGAGCCCTTCTCTCATCATTTTGGCCTCGAGATCACGGTCATGGCGGCCTCTAGCATTCGCCTCTCACCTGCGATGACGAAGAAACCCCGATTGCCTTCAGCCCTGACATCTTGTTCGCTCAGATTCAGTACGGTCGATCTTTGCTTTTTGAGGTCGCGGCGTAGCGTCCTCGTCATCAAGGCGCGCGGCCTTCCGGAGCACAACGGCGAGCAGTCGGCGCCCATATTGAACCCGATGCAGTCTCCGGTTTCCCCCAAATCGTAATGCTTCCTCCTTTCTAGCTTTTTGGCGGGCTTTGTTCTCGTGGCGTGTCTAAATTCAGTTGTTTTGTTGAATTTTCCGTTTACTCTTACCAACGGGTACTTGTGTCGTTCTTCCTTTTTTTGATCAGTTTCTATGCCATCTTCATATGTTTTCTCGATCATATATTTTCTACGCACGACAATTAGTAAAATATACAAATAGGGTATGTTCCTCAATTGGGTGCTTCTGCATTTTAAATCTTTTCGATTCCGTTAGTTTATGAGTTAAAAGCTGAAATAGAAATTGCCATCTCTTCTGAATGCAAAATCGGTTTGAGATCTTATCGCGGAGCTACAAGATTTCTGTTCTGTGGCGAAAATTTTAGCAGCATTCGTTAACTCAAGTTTGCTCCATTTGTTAGAGAATATTTATCATGGAGAAACAAAAATTGTACTAGGAACAAACGGGGAAATCGTGCCTAAAAGTAACTTTCAATATTGAAATGCTTAGAAACGTGGTTCTGAATTCCTTATTCCGATCCTTGTTTTGAACTTCATTTTTATTTAATCCAATCTTGAGGAGTTCAAGTCGAATCAAACTATTGTGGTTATGAATAGATTACGGAAATAACGAATAGGGGATGATTTTATCAGAAACACCTAAAATCTTAATTTAAACAGATAACGAACTGAAAACCATAAATTATAAACAAAGCAATAAAAAGAAAACAAAAACAAAAACAAAAGTGTTAGAAAATAGTAATCTTGTTGAAGTGCTGACAAACTGATTCTCTTTAGACATAATATTACCTCCCATCAATGCTTGGAATCCACAAACTTCTCTGAATATCAAAAATCCAATTTTGCTATTTGTAGGTGCACTTCAAGACAAAGATGAAGATGAATTTCACAATTGCAAGAGCCTTAAGGAAGGAGGAAAACACTAGGTTTTTGGTTAACACTAGTACAATTTAGAGATAAATCAACAATGAAGACCTTAACTCATTTTATAATCATGAAATGGTTTTAATTTGGGTGACACCCATTCAATAAAACTAGTTCTACAGAAGAAATCTACTCAAAATATGATCTTGAAAAAAGATTCAAAGATAAGTTATAACTTTTCCAAATATAAATATTAAAATTATGTTCCAGAAGTTCCTTGTCGCACAGGTGAGGAACCAACTCAGCTATTTGGCCTAAGCAACATGCCCTGTCCCACCTAGAATTGTAATACATAATACATCTTACCAGGCAACAGGGAGCAAATAATATATGATAATGACATAGATAATCTCTATATTTGAATTTTTCATGTGCCCTAGTTTGGCTAGGTTCTAATTCATTAGAGAGATCAATCATAGTTTCAGTAACAAAAATAACCCTATATGGACATGATTCGGGTGGGTCAAATAAAACTGCATCTGTTGTTGCCAATATTTAAAGTTATGGTCTAGCTGATAACTTTTTGAGGTTGACATCAACCTCTTATATGGACATGATTTGGGTGGACAACATGGTTAAAACACTCAATAATATTGTAAAATTGTTATTTACAACGTAAGAAAATAACTACAAAAATAGCAAAAGAAAAAAAAGAGGGATTTAGAAAATAGTTATTTGGTTCATGCACCTACAAACTATCTTTCGTCAATGTGAATATTGCCTCCCATTAATACACATGATTTAGAAAATCTCCTCCAAAATTTGATAACCAATTCACTTTGTGTAGGTGCACTCCAAAACAGATGAATACGAGCTTCCTATCGTGAAAGTTTTAAGGGGAAAGCTAGGATTTTTTTGGTTGTTAGCGGATGATCCTGTTTGAAAGCGAAGAAGATGGTGCGCTGGTTAGGTGACTCCAATGTTGACTGTGAGAAGACGAAGACCCTGATGAAGCGGATGAACCTGCGCGGCAAAACCAAGAACTGGGAGAAGAAAGCATTAGTCACCGGGCCAGGGAGGGGTCCCTGACGCAAGCACTCTGACGCTCAAGTTAGAATAGTAGTCGGGTGAAAATGGAGAAGAAGAAGATGAACAGTAGAACAGTAGCAGGGATGCTTGCATACGTGAAAGTGCGGATGCTTATGCGTACCTAGCTAACGGAGAGGACCCCTTTTTATACCATCTCTCATAACCTCCGCAATAATGAGACATCAGAGAATGTCTGGTGTCAACATATGTTGGATAATGGAAGATGTAAGACAGCCTTCCTCTAGGCAGAGGAAGGTTTCATTTGTCAAAGTAATGGAATATTCTATGGTGAGTAGTCGTAGAGGAAGGTTCTGTTGCGTGTGTCTATCAGAATAATGGAATATTCTTTGACGAGTAGCCGTTGTTTAGGTGATTACGATTCTTTGACAATGCTGTCTCCTAGAAGAAGTCCGACCGACTCTGGGACCGTTCATATTTATGCTGGGAGTCATGCCTCTGAGAAGTGGGGAGTTGAGTCTCGTGGGTTAGACCGGCTCTGGGGCCGCTCGGGTTTATGCCAGGAGGCTTGCTCTGAGCCCCATACTGACTCTGGGGCCGCTTGGGTTTATGTTGGGAACCTTGGTTCTGAGAAGTGGGAAACTGAGTCTGTAAGTCCGACCAACTCTGGGGCGACTCGGGTTTAGGCTGGGAGCCCTGCTTTTGAGAAGTGGGGAATTGAGCCCGTAAGTCCGACCGACTCTGGGGTTGCTCGAGTTTAAGTTGGAAGCCTTGCCTCTGAGAAGTGGGGAACTAAATCCCAAAGTCCGACCGGCTCTGTAATCGCTCGGGTTTGGTTGGGAGCCCGTAAGTCCGACCGGCTTTGGGGCCGCTCGGGTTTAGGTTGGAAGCCCTGCTTTTGAGAAGTGGGGAACTGAGTCCCGTAAGTCCGACAGATTTTGGGGCCGCTCGGGTTTAGGCTGGGAGCCCAACTTTTGATAAGTGAGGAACTGAGTCCCATAAATCCTACAGGCTTTGGGACCGATCAGGTTTATGCTGGGAGCCGTGTCCATGAGGAGCAGGGAGCTGAGCCCCGTGTAAAGCGGTCCGTTCGACTACGTACACCCTAATGTTGATTGCCATCTCACCTTGACTTTGACGGGCATATCACCTTGACTAACCCCACATTACCTTTGGATCCACTCACAACCCACCGTATCAGTGGAATTTAGATATAAAATGACAATGGATACCTACAATCCTTTCATAAACACCAAATGACTTCAAATTTCATATTACAGCCATTCAATAAAAACAGTTCAGTGGAAAAAAAAAAAATAATTCCAAAGCTCTAGATGACTCAAACGGGACAATGAACTTCTATAACCTGGTCTGGTGCCTGTGCTTTTGATCCAATTCCTTTAGTCAGTTCGGGACAGGGATGTTGATTAAGAAAGTGATTAGTCCTTGCTTTCTGCTTTTTTCTCCTAGGCTGCTTTCTGTTGCAGATACTGCTTCCTGTGTTTGGCTGTATAAGCTCTTGTTTTCCTCTTGCTTGAGGCAGGGTTCAAGTTAAAAAGATCAGATTCAAGGCATACAACAGACTAAGTCAACACTTAAGACTTGAAAAAGAAAGCTGGTTCCAGTTGCTAAGTAGCTTAAATAATTGTTTATCCGGTTGCAGTGTTGAGAAAGACTCTTTCAAAGAAAAGTTAGACCTTTCCAAATTAAAATCATTGGAAATTGTTTTGCAAAAATAAATCCTTGTTGCACTTGTAACCAACTACTTGGTCGCACACGCTCCTCGTCTAGCTTGGTTTGGTGGGATGGTGCATTTTAATGTCTTTTTCACTTGAGGATGTGAGACTAAAGGGAAATAAAGAATATGCACTTAGTTGAGATCTTCAATACCAACAACTGTGACATGAAATATTCTATATTGTTCAGAATCTCATGTTAATTTTTTACGTACTACTTTTAAATGAATGTTTCTTCTACCTATTTTGTTTATAATTTATTTACAAATATAGGGTGAGACGCCATACAGTCTCAGTATTTGTTGGGGATGAAAGTGGAATGATAAATCGTATAGCTGGTGTCTTTGCTAGAAGAGGATACAATATTGAATCACTTGCAGTTGGCTTGAATAAAGATAAGGCTTTGTTCACCATTGTGGTCTCTGGCACTGAGAAAGTCTTGCAACAGGTTGTAGAGCAGCTTCATAAGCTTGCAAATGTTATAAAGGTATTGTTTTCCTTATCTAATTTGTTATTTATAATACCTGCATTTGCTCATTTGTTTTATTTTTATTTTTTAGGTCTCAATATTTAGTCTGTTTTGCTAAATGGAGATTACAAATTACATTTACAATATCTATCCAAATCAGTATTCATTCAGAGGCAAATTGAGTGAACTAAATCTCATGTGGATCAATCTTTGGTCAATATTCTCTTGCTTTATATAGTTCCATACTAATTATGAATGAACAGGCAATAGATGGTTGCTTGGTCAATCATGTACACAAGGTAGGTCAATCATGTACACAAGGTATTCCATATACGTGTTTACTGTAAAGAAAATTTGTGTATCAGTACTAGTAATTTGTGTATCAGTACTAGTTAATATTTCTTCCATTACATTTTTATCAGTAGCTTAGGCTTCTTATTTATGTTCTTATCTAAACACTTGAGTTCAACAAACTAATTCTGTCATCATCTACATTTTTTCCTCTGGAGATTACAAATTACATATATAATATCTATCAACATGTGGATCGATCTGTTAAAATTCTCTTGCTTTATATAGTTCCATATTAATTATGAATGATCTTTTACTGGCTAGGTGATAGCTGGTTAGTTTATCATGTGCTTGAGGTATTCCGTATAAGTTATTGCTGTAAAAAAAATCATGCGTTGATACTGGTTAACATTTCTTCCATAACATTTTTATCAGTAGCTGTCATGATCTTCTTTTTTTCCCACTATAAGCTACTCAACAAATATTCCATTGTCAATGCTTGTCAACTTTATGACTCTCTTGTGACTACCACCTGCTAGGTGGAAAATTTGTCAAGAGAGCCGCAAATTGAAAGGGAATTGATGCTTATAAAACTCAGTGTTGACCCTCTTAAGCGCCAAGAGGTACATCTTTGTCAAGCTCATTTTTTTTTTTGTATTTGCAATTTTTGGGTTCAAATAATCCTGTCAACTATTTAATGAAGATTGAGTTTGTTATAACTGAAAAACATATTATTTCAGAAGTGCGTTAGTTATTTTCTTCTCCAAAATTCTGTTCAAAATTTTCACTTATAGTAAAAACTGCATTGGAAGGCTGAAATACAAAAGCTGCTACCCATTGTTGAGCTATTTTTTTTAATAGTAATATATTTTGGATGTTTTAACCTAATATATTCAAGATATAATATCTTATTTGAAGCTATGTTTTCTATCTACTTTTTCCATCCACCTCTCTTGCACTCACCATCTCATATTATAGATGGAATTAAACAAGTATGTTTTACATGATTTTTTGTCATAATATTGCTATATAATTAAAGACTACTAATGATTTATCACTTAATTTTGTGTTCTTTCATGCCGCTCTACTGAACTTTTGTTACTAATTTACCCAAGGCTTTAACTAAGAAATCCTTATTCCCTTACATGTTTCCAGATGCATTATCAGGGTTTCCCACTGCTGTTTGCTCATAGTTTCTTCATTACTGATTTCACACAGCTTCACATGATTTCACACAGCTTCACATGTTTTTTCCATTTTAGGCCTAAATTGAAGAGAATAGATGCTGTATGAGTTTGACATGCTAACCAAGTTTTTCTATCAGGTTTCCATCCTAATTAGAACTCTAATAATTGTAGTTATGTGGAATAGATAAAGTCAAATTGAAACTAAATGTAAAAATTCATTTTTATTTAGGCTTTATCAAACAAAATACAATAATGTTTAATAGTCAAAATTATTATCAGATGCTAATGAATACAATTATTACTAATAAAAAATATACATTCATTTTAAACAAAATTACATTCTCAATAATGAATGTCTCTCAAGCCAATGTTGTTGAATTTGAAAACAAAACATGCTTCAGGTTATAGAAGATTAGAAAAAAGTCTTTTCTTATTGTTTATTCTAACATTATACCTTCAAAAGTTGAATAAATTATAACTTATATAAGTAAAATTAATAATGTATGTCACAATCATATGATCACTAGTGGATAAAGGTGGTTAGGATAGTGGAGGGATGATAGGGGACTACAATAGCGACTTTAGATTGGTGAGAATGGACAGTAGGGGTGACTTAAGTGCACGGTTCAAAATTTCATTTCGTGCTGGGCAGAATGGGCAAAACTTACCGTTCCGTCTGCACACTGAAACCAACACCAGACTAGCGACAATTTCATCGCGTCATTGCGTGTGTCACACGACAGAAGGAATTGCGCGCGCGACAGAAGGAATCACGCGCGCTTGTCGTCGCGTGACAGAAGGAATCATGACAGTGTGGACCATAGTTTGTAGAATCGCGATCCTACGCAGAATCGATTTAGGGTCAGGATCGGATCGGTCAGGATCGGATCGTAGAATCGTACGATCCTACCAAAAACCCTTAAAATCTTATCATACATGATTAATAATTTGAAAAAATACCTAAAAAACTCATTTACATATAAATAAATAACTAATTTTGTATATATATGCAATCATTTACACTCAACACCTTAAATTACATTACTACATGTATAAATTTAAATTAACTTGTAATTCAACTATCATTCTCTTATAGTAATAATATTTATATTTTCATATCATAAAATGAAAAAATATAAAATTTCTATTAATACAATAATAATAACATATTCAATGTCACAAATATTTCCTTGGTTTATAAGATAATTCAATTTACAGGCCAACAAAGCACCTAACGTATATAACAGAAACTATTGAATCCTTTGATTCAAATATGAACGCCGAAAATAATCTTCTAAACACTGGTTGATGTCACACAATACTAGATAATAGACATCCAAAAACTCATTATTTTGGGGAAAAGGAATGACAGAATATTATTGATAAAAAACTAATTCAAAAATAGTTAAACATATGTTTAAATAATTTAAAACCCTAATAAGATGAAAAAAAGATAATAAAAAAAAAAGATAAAATCTTCTAGACATCTGAAAAGGATTTAAATGATATTTTTTGGGTTTGAAATAGGGTGGTTAAGGATAAACTTTGAAATTTATTAAAGATCTCTGAACGAGCTTTGATTTTATATATTATAGGCCCCGTGATTCAATCCGAGTCAAAAGTTATGACCTCTCAAAGCTTCAATCGATCCTGCTCCAATCCTACCGATTCTGTTCCGATCCTGCTGATCCTGCTGCGATCCTACTGTAAAACTCGATTCTGCACGATCCTGGATCGATTTTGGGTTTCCGGATCGTAGAATCGTACGATCCTACGATCCGGATCGCGATTTTGCAAACTATGTTGTGGACAACGTGTCTCTATTCCATCGCGACCGAAGGAATCGATTCCTTTTGTCGATTAATCGATCCCTTCAGTCAATTAATAAAAAAAGAGGTTATATAATGTAGGGGAGGGGCAGCGACGAAGGCATCCAGCGGGCTATCAGTGGCGAAGACATCCAGCGAGTGATTAGTAGCAAAGGCGATTAGGGCCGAAGGCATCCAGCAACCATCCGGACATGTATGATTTCAATTCGAGCAAAATGCAAGTGGAGGCACCCCGGAAGCATACGGAGGTGTCGTGGGACGCCTCCGACACCACCGGAAGCATTGGGGACCAAGGCATCCCGGAGGTGCCTCCAACGGTCCAACCACACTTCGCTGATGTCCCGAGGCATCCCAGACGCCTCGCAGGTTGCGCCGGAGGAGTCCTGCAGCTCCTCCAGTGGCGTTGGAGGCATCTCATGACTCTCCGGTGCCGCCGGAAGAGCATGCCGTGAAGATCGTGAAAACATTAATGTTAAAAATTAAATATTTCGATTTAATTAATTCAAACATTTCCTAACTTAAGTGTGATATCTTTTATAAAAGCTAATTAAATTATCCTAATAAAATATAAATATATTTAACATTTAAAAAAGTTAATAACTTTTATTAATTAATATTCTGAAAATTAATTTTACTGATTTAAATTTTATTTAAAAATTCTAAAAAAAATCTAAAAAAGTTTTAAAAGATTCTAATAAATCAGATTAATATTCTGATATTTTTTAAAATTATTTTACATTTTTTTTACAATTTTACTATTTAATTAATATTCTGATTTTTTAAATCATTTTAAATATATATTATTTAAAATAATAATTAATTTAAATAATTAAATAAATAGTTAATTTATATAATTATTATACATAACGTAGTATTTTTTAATTAATTTATATGTTTATTATAGATAATTTTTTTTTTGTCTTAGAATCAATTTAAAATTTAGATCCGTGAATATTAAGATATTTAGTTTTTTACTTTTAGAATTTTTGCTTCCTGAACATATGGAACATATATTTTAATCTTAGAATGTCTCTACTGATTTGCCTAGGAAATATTATGTCCTTTATTTAAGAAATTTTGATAAAGGTCTGTCAAGTATATGAATCCTAATAAAATACTTATAATCTTGCGTACCTCTGATCATTCTAAATTGAGATAGTTGAATTATTATTATTAGAAGATTGTTGCAAGTTTACCTTATAAAAATGTGTTATAGAAGATTGCTTGTAGGAAGTTGCTCTTTATATACTTAATTTGTAAACTTACAATGATAAAAATATTTTTGACATTATAAAATGATGATCATTATTTGGAAATGTGTATTATTTTTAATTTTTTATAATGCATATGTAATGACACGAAAACAACAATCGCATGATCTAGCTTGGAGACCCACATGTTGATTAGAAAATCGATTTCAGTCCCGTGCTAAGGTTTCGGTCCAGACCGGAACGATACGGTTTCAGTATCATATCGTGCCGTGCCGATATGATTTCGGTATTTTTTATTTATATATAGTAATTATTAGATAAATATATTTATTGTGTATAATTTAAAAATAAGTTGTATATTGATTTTATATAAATTCTTAATTATTGGACAACTTAATATGGTTAGAAAAAATAATTAAATATAGTTTTCTTTAAAGAAAATTAATCTATCAATAACTTGAATTAAAATTGATGTATCATAAGATATTACCTTATTAATACCAAAAGGAGTGACGTGAATTAGATGGAATGTCACGCCCCTAGTGGAGTTCCTGCCAGACAAAAATCCGGCAACATCTCCCCTGTATCGGTGACAATCTGAGGCATACATACATACAAAATACATCAGCCACATACGGCTGGAATATATACACAACCACGCAGTTATATAATCAGCCCACTCGGCTGGAACAAGAATAAACACAACCACGCAGTTATATATATATGAAACAACCCACACGGCTGAAAGTAAAACCACAGCGGAAATCACAAATAACGATCACAAAACCACAATACAACTAACTGCGAGCCGGCTTGGCTTGACACGACAACCACCACATCAAACCAAATACAAGATACTGCAAAGTCAAACTCCATATAAAAGATACAAATACACGAATAAGTACAAAACCAAAATAAGCGTATAGAAGCACTAACGGTATGGGAAGCTCAGTGTGACATGGTCCAAGCGACTCCATAAATCCTTTACCTGCTACCTGGCGAAATAACCAGTTTACGGGGTGGTGAGTATAAAGACTCAGCGGGTAATAGACAGATAGTGCATGAGTATAGTAAAGAACTAGAGATACAAAGGTATATAGTCTCATAGGGAAAATAGCAGATACTACCGTAATATCAAGATAAATGTCCATACCTGAAACCATATCCTAGGCTAGTAATAGGAGGTCAGGTGTAGCAAAGACCTGCTACAATACTGCTCATAAATACATGGGTAACATGTGAGGTATATACTTATTAACAATAAGTAAGCCAGTGTTTAAACACATACCACAGGTATATAACTCAACATAAGTAAGCATATCTAACATATGGATATACTAATGCCACAGGATAAGTAAGCAACAACAGTATAAATAATCAACAGCAGAATAAGTATGCAACAATAGCATAAGTAAGCAACAGCAGCATAAGTATAATAACAACAAGGTATGCACGGATGGTTACCCCGCCCACCTCTCTGCACCACGACCCCTGTATGGTCGAGAGGCCGGATCAATGACAACTATACAACACTCCAGCCGCCACTACTCTCGAGTGATTGAGTGGACAATTTGCATAGTAGTTATCTAGCTACGTAGCAATAGGGTCCCTGCTGCTCGCAACTTCAGCCGCCACTACCCATGAGTGGCCGAGTGCGGCACGACAGGACAAGCGACATGCTCCAGCTACCACTACCCATGAGTGGCTGAGCGTGCGGCCCTGACCAACGACCCTTTCAACCACAAGGGAGACCTAGTCATCATATATATATAAACAGAAACAGGTATGCTACATGAAGCCAGCATGCTCAATAAGAAACATGAATAAATAGCAGTCAAAGCAAGTAAACATGGTATCTGATATCTATATATCCAGTATCTAGTATCTAGTGTCCGGTATCTGCTAAATATCATGGATAGCAATGAGAGACTGTATAGATAAAGAAACGAGTAGCTCAAAAGGTTGAGTGGAAGTATCAAACGCAGGAAAAATAAGAGTGGAGTCAAGGTAAAAACAATTTCTATCCAAAGATAGCTCATGCACTAAGATCGATATATACTAAAGAGATAAAGCAAGAAGTACCCGCCTTTATACGTAGATCGAGTCAAACCATCCCATGCCGAGACGCTCGTCTCGACTCAAAGTCCTGCAAATCCATGATATACAGATTTAGCTAATTTCATATAAATTAAATAGCTAAATCAAATCTCCTAATCTATTAAGGGTAATTATAAATCGAATACGATCCTCGATTAACCACTTAACTAAAGTTAAGTCAGCTTAACTCTAATTAATCCACCATCCTCCTTAGATTAGGTTTAATCTCTCTAATTAACCCTAACCATTCCACCGCCCAAGTAAATTAAGTTTATACATGCATATCTCCAAAACTCACCTAATTTCATACTCATTCAAATGATCACTCATATCTAATCATTTAATCCCTTGATCTAACTACTAGCCATCATGAATTAAACCAAACTCACCCAAATCCGGAAGATCAGTCGGTGATCCACAGCCGAAGATGTACTTGCTGCCGGAACCAAAGCTGGAGCTACAATAGTTGATCCAGCACTGCACACATTTCAAATCAATTAACATAATCTTAATCACTTCATAACCATCACAACTTATCCTAATTTTACTCCACAGTCACCTGGTGAAAGGCTTCCGTTGCAACAACGTAGATAAAGGAGTTCCCCACTCGGAACCAGTAGCGATCGAGGCAACCCGCGAGTGCAAGGAAGTAACGACGAGGTAGAACTGTTTCGGATGCGCTGAAACAACATTTCTTGCACTCGTGTGGCCGGAGGTGGGAGAGGATTGTCCTGCCGACAGTGGCTCGGCTCTCCTCCGGTCATCTAATACCCTAGTAGAGAAGGCGATGAACCTCCCTGTTACAAGATCCAGTGAAGAAGAGGTGGTGTACCTTTCTGATGCAAGAACTGCTACTCTTTCCGATTCCACAAGCAAGGGAACGGAATTGCCCTAATACCCTTGTTGATTCTCCTTCTCCCGGAGTCGGTGACGCGATCAAGCGAAGCAGCTGGAAGTGTAGGGCATCGGCGTTCTTCGGTCGATTCTCACGGCAGCTGGTGGCCGATGTCGGCTGTGGTGGTCGACGACGACACAGAGAAGAGGGGATAGAGAGTTGCGGCGTCGGGTGAGGCGGAATGCAATGTCGCGATGGAGAGGAGGCGACGTCGACGGTTAGGTGAGGGGAAATCGCGAGAGGCACAGGAAAGAAGGGAGATCGGGAGAGGGGTTCGACGGCACAACCCTCAAGGCGGCGATGGCAGTGGCACTGGGCCATCGACGAGGCGAAAATGCTCAAGCGGTGACGTCACGGGGCTTGAGCAAAGGGAAAAGGGAAACGGCGATGGAATGAGCATGGGGAAACTTAGGTTAGGATTTTTAAACCTAAGTTTTAATACTTATACATTAATTTAATTAATCAACTCCCAACTAAATGGGTATTTCAAACAGGCATTCCCCTAGCCTCACTGATTCATCCCCTCGAAACGAGTCATACGGACTCCATTTAAATTTTGAAAATTTCCTAAAAAATTCTCGAAAAATCCAATAAGATTATTTGTCAAATAACCTTATTATTTTGTTATTATTTGGGCACCATATTTTACATGGAAATATTGATTCTTGCAACATTCTACTTAGGTCAATTCCATAGGTCTCCATCGCCCAAATTATATAATCATCTCATGGCATGCAATATTGATATTGATTTCTCCACATGTCCATCAATGCGTCTCGATTCATCACTAGAAGTTGAATTTGAACTAGCCCCACTTAAATCGGAATGGGTACAGGTACAAGCACGGGTTAAGGATAAGCATATGTCCCCGAGTTCTGGTATGATGGATTGCCATATGATGCATTAGAGTTATAATAAGATGGTTGCGAGTATGATAGACTTCAGCCAGAATCAATCTCAGCTAAACTCTCCCGCATATCTTGATAATTATGAGTTTTCTTTTGTTTGTCACTCTTGTATCGACGTTGATATTAAATATTGCTACTTCTAGTTCTATGATCATAATCTTGAGTTGCATGTGCGTATTCTGTCTCACATGTCCATGGCTTCGGTATTAGAGTAGAGGGAACATAATTTTTACCACCAGATGGATCAGCACTGTCATTACTTCCATGAATACTTGCACTGCTATCAACGTCACTATCCTCATTTCGAACTTCTTGTCGGATGACAGTGTCAGAAGGCGATGATGTTTCATCAGTGTCATCATGTTCTTGCTCATCAATTGCATCAAGTGGATTTTTTCTAATTCTCAATTGATTCCTTCCTGTAAAAGCAGGAGGTTTGACTTTTTCTTTCTTTTTAGTAAAAATTGCATGAGTTTTTCCTTTGCTTTTTTCCTTTATCTATGGACATTGGTTGGGTTTGGAGTTAGGATGTTTGAGAATGTCTAGACCGAGATCTAGAAAATCGAAAATCTTGATCAAAAGCTTCATTATCTTCTTCCTCACAAATATCTCCTTTAGCTTGTATTTTCAATCTATTGAGTAAGAAATTGAGATGGTCGTAGTGGGTCTCCTGCTTCATCAAATAATGGATTCTCAGTCTCAACATCGCTTCACCAATCCATCATTAGATTATTCTCAGTTTGGACAAATCCAATATCAAATGGGTTTATATTACCATACTCTTGTTCTTCATTCTCTTCTGTTATTACTCTTAGTTGAAGATACATATTATAATGAACGTAGACCATCTTCTCCAAGCAACGATAAGAAAGACGATTTCGTACTTTTGTATGAATGAGGGAGAAAGTTGAACAATTTCTTTTACAACCACTTGAAGATGTTGTAGAGAATTCGTACAACAATCTTTTTCAAATTTGGAGCTGATCCTCCATATTGTAACCACCACAAGATGAATAAGAACAAAATTAAAATAGTATTTATATTTGTTGACAATAATTAGGAATAATTTTTACTGTATTTTCCTACATCCATTTTATATCTGCATAACACTGCAATAGGAACGCTAAAAGATCCATATGCCTCTCAAAATAATAGACTTTTCATTAATGGTCTCATCAATTGATTCTCTATTTGTATGTAGTCTTGATATTACATGTTGGAGGGCCACTAATAAATCATCGTTTGTGCCAAGATTATAATGGTATTGATATGCCGGATTCAGATAATAACCTACAATAATTAAACATATATAATTATTAATAACAATATTAAAAATTCTTTATCATTAAAAAATACGTACCGACTAAATGAATATATTTTCCCATTTGATCATCCCATCTAGTAGTGATTATATTAATGTAATGTTAATACTTGGTGGGTGATTGTAGATGTCTCTTAATTTTCTCGTTTGCTTCATGAATTATGTAGTAAACACTGTCCATTTGTGGCTTCTTGTCCATATCGATTTTATATAGAACAACGTATAATGGTTATACTGCTATAAAAATATCTGCGATATAGTCCCAAAATCTAACCGATGTAATAATTTTTTGCACCTCTTTATCTTCAATCGTGTTAGAATATCGAGAGACTTCCCAATCTTTAAAAGAGAACATGACCATCAATCCGACTTTTTTTCGATTCAACGATTTCAATAGGAAAAAGTGAGTGACAAACTTAGTCGTTCCTGGTTGTAGAATCTCTCCATCAATAAATTTCTTCATTAATCCATGAACCCAATATGATTATAGAGAAATTTGGTTAAAGATTGATCTTTTTTCACTACCTTCTTCACTGTATCGAGCTTATCAATATTTGTCATCATCAAATCGATATAGTGTGTTGCACATAGTGTCCAAAATAATATTTGATACTTTTGCTCCAATAACTCTCCAGTCCTTTTAAAGTTGGCACTATTATCTGTAATCACCTGCATTATATGTTTTGCACCTATCTCTTGAACTACATTATCCATTAAACGATATATATAGGGTGAATCATGATAGTTTGTAGTTGCATCAATAGATTTATGAAATATCACCTTTTTATTGCAATATAGTAGAAAGTCGATAATGCTCATCCATGTAGGTCCTGTCCAGCCATTACGCATCAACGTAATCCTATATAAGCTTCATTGCTTCTTACATCATAGGATCCAAGTCTTGATCTCCTCTACTTGTTCATCTAAATATGGATTGACAATTTCATATGCAGTCAGAGGTTGAATACTAGTATCAGATTTTTGGATGTTGGATACCATGCTACGGTAATATGTGTTGTTTGCTGCATTAGGGGGAATATAATTAAAATGAAAAAATTTAGCAATACTTTGACCGATTGATTTTTTCTTCTTGTTTGTATATGCATCATCAATCCTAGTCTGTTTGCTAGTTTGGTCCGGGAATGCAGTGGATCAATATCAGCAATATCAACTGCACGTTTTCATCTTATAGAAGGAAAACAATGACCAATACCACCTTATGTTGAAGGAATACAAGCACTTGCACTCCTTCCCAATGTTGCTGCAGTTGAGCCACTTCCACGGGCACCAGTTGAGCCATTTCTATGTTGTATATTTTGCTGATATTCATATTGAGTTCGAGAGGCATTGAAAGCTGCTAATAAATCTTCGTCATTTAAAACTTCCCCGTGACCTTCAAATTCATCATAGATTGGTTCTTTAGAGCTTTGGCTTATCAACAAGTTCACGTTGTCGTTGTTGTTTATACTTTAATGTTTTTTTATCATCAAGTTCCTCTTTCATTGCATAATGAACTTCTTGAGAAACTTTTGGACAATCAGAAACATTCGGATATTTACTAGCAAGATGTTATTTTAGGCATGTGACCCTACCGCCATGTCCAATCATATCACAATGCAAACATTGCTAATGAAATCGATTTTTTAATCGACGTGCGTGTATCCAAGCTGGATTATAAGATTGTTGTTTTGGTACCATTACCAATATATAAAGAGCAACTTTCTGTAAGCAATCTTCTATAACACATTTTTATAAACTTGAAACAATCTTCTAATAATAATAATTCAACTATCTCAATTTAGAATGATCAAAGGTGCACAAGATTATAAGTGTTTTATTAGAAATCATAAACTTGATAGACCTTTATCAAAATTTCTTAAATAAAGGACATATATTATTTCCTAGGCGGATAGATATTCTAAGATAAAAATATATGTTTCATATGGAAGCAAGAATTCTAAAAGTAAAAAGCTAAATATCTTAATATTCATGAATCTAAATTTTAAATTGATTCTAAGAAAAAAAATATTATCTATAATAAGTATATAAAATTAATTAAAAAACGCTACGTTATGTATAATAATTATATAAATTAACTATTTATTTAAATTAATTTTTATTTTAAATAATATATATTTAAAATAATAAAAAATATCAGAATATTAATTATATAGTAAAACAGTAAAAAAATAAGATAATAAAAAAAATCAGAAAATTAATCTGATTTGTTAGAATTTTTTAGATTTTTTTTATAATTTTTAAATCAGTAAAATTAATTTCCAAAATATTAATTAATAAAATTTATTATATTTTTAAATTTTAAATATATTTATAGTATTGGGATAATTTAATTAGCTTTTATAAAAGTCTCTTCGAGATATCACACTTAAGTTAGGAAATGTTTGAATTAATTACATCGAAATATTTAATTTTTAACAGTAATGTCTTCACGATCTTGACGGTACGCTCGTCTGGCGACGTCGGAGAGTCACAGGACACCTCTGGTGCTATCGGAGGAGTCACAGGACTCCTTTGGTGCCGCTGGAGGAGTCCTACGATTCCTCCGGTGTCACCAAAGGTGTCCCGCAACTCCTCCGGCAGTGCATGCGAGGCGCCCGGGACCATCTAGTTGTGCCGGAGGCGTCCCATGACTCTTCCCGTAGCGCCGGAGGATTCATGCGACTCCGGCGCCGCCTACGAGGTGTCCGGGATGCCTTGGGACATCAGCGAAGCATGGTTGGACTGTTGGAGGCCCCTTCCGGATGCCTTGGTTCCCAACGCTTCTAGTGGTGCCAGAGGCGTCCCGCGACGTCTCCGGTACGCTTCCGGGGTGCCTCTACTTGCGTTTTGCTCGAATTGAGATCATACCTATCCAGATGGTCGCTAGATGCCTTTGTCGTTGATCGTTCGTTGGATGCCTTCGCCGCTGAAGGAATTGATTCCTTCGGTCGCGATGGAATTGCGACACGTTGTCCACGTTGTCGTGATTCCTTCGATCACGTGACAATGAGCGCGCGTGATTCCTCCTGTTGCGTGACGCATGGGATAATGTGATGAAATCGTCGCTAGTCTGGTGTCAGTTTTGGTGCGCAGGTTGAATGGTATGTTTCGCCCTTTCCGCTCAGCATGGAACAAAATTTTAAACCGTGCCTATGATCTCTTGTCAGGAATATTACTCATAAGTCTTTGGTCAAAGTAAACATGTTAAGAAGATGGTCTTCTTGGACGTGTTTTTCTTTTTGAGTAATTTGAATTTACAGGACAAGGAACTACAACTTGGGCTAGGTGTGACATAGTTAGCCTAGTGGGGATTGACACATAGACCATATCCTAAACTAAGTGAGTATAAAATGTGTGAAAGGAATAGAAGCATTGATAATTGTAGCTGTTGAAGGGTTTAGAATATATTCTGAAGTCAATTGTGATTTTCCGATCACTTGGGGTCTACTATGTGCCACTCATAATCTATTCATAATTAATGATTAATTATGAATAACCAACATAACCGGGAACCTATTGGCTACACACACTATGAGTATTTATTGAAGACATAAAAACAATTTAGAGAATATGATTCTTAAAGAGAGAGATTAAGTCTTGTTGGACCAGGCAAAGGGCAAATATGGAAAGTATTTGTCATGCCGAAAGAGGTTGTGGTCACGCCTCTTGTAGGCGAGTCGGGCCTACTCATGCGACATAGGCAGATAGGCTTGGATTTTTGGCCACGCCTCTTGCAGGCGAGTCGGACCTACACATGTGGTATGGGCTTGTTGCTCAAGCTATAATGAAGAGGTATAAAAGACCTCTCCATGAAATAAAAAAAAAGAGTTTTTTTTTTTCTGAATGCCGCCCAACCCTTGGCCGGTCAACCCTAGTGCCACCGCCCCTTGTTTTCTTCCCTCTCTCGGATTGTCCACAAAGGGAAGATCTCTTAGTGCCACCAGCCTCTCTCTTCGATTGTGCTGTCTCCTTCATTCGGCTAGTACCAAACAAAAACGCGACTTGTGGCTTACGAAGTTGTCTTGAAGATATCTCGATGTGGATACTAATAATAGAGGCAAGTCTTGTGAAGTTTGTTAGGTGATTTCTTTTCATCTAAATATCATCAAAAGGTATAACTTCTAAACAACCTTTTGATCTATGTTTATGTCTTGCACACGTGTGATCTTGTTTATTTGGGATGAGTGAAAACCTTCTTAAAAATCGTCTTGCTTCTATTGCATGTTTTTGTATAAAACACATGTATTTTATCCCGAAATATCCAACAGCCCCTCTTCTCAGGACTTGTTGGGGCGAGCAACAACTCCTCATGTGTCATGGAAGGGTAGGCGACACCTACCTTCAACGCTCAAAGGGGCAAGGTGATGCCCCCTTCGCATGTGACACTTGCTTACTCACAATGCTCCTTCATGAGTGGGCGAGGTGTTGCTCATGAGGGGTATCCTCACCTTTAATATTTTAACAAGTTCAGTCGCTAATCAAATTTTCTTCCAACTAACTCATCCTAACTCTAGCTTTGTTTTTGTCTTTTATATTTGAAATTATATTGGAAGCTACAAGTTCAATTTGATACTTCAAATTTAAAATTCAAAAATAATAGAAGGGGAGCCTTGGTGCAACGGTAAAGTTGTTGCCATGTGACCAAAAAGGTTACGGGTTCGAATCCTGGAAACAACCTCTTGCAAAAAACAGGGTAAAGCTGCATACAATGGATTCTTCCCCGGGACCCCGCATGACGGGACCTTTGTGCACCGGACTGCCCTTTTAATAGAAAACTAGATAAAATGGGAATCAGTAGACCAATGAACCTTTTTTTTTTTTTACAGAAAACTACTTTTAAATGGAGATATTAAGTTCGATAAAATTTATCTTTATTTGTTTCACTCAATTCTTCTCTTAATGGTGATTTAGTGACAAAGTTCCCAAGCATATTATGATATTTCACATTTAATTCTTTAATCTCCCTTTGCAAAGGAAAATTTTCTATTTGCCATTAATCATCATAGTTATTACTGGTAATATTCTATGATGGCTATAATGCACTAGTAATATTCTATTAATTAGATCACTATATATATATTGTTTCCTAGTTTTCTGAAACTATAGTCCATAAAACATGAAACAATAGAAACATTCTGTAAATTTGATATCTGCCGAACTTCAAAGTCCTTCTGAGGTCTCTACTACCAAATTAGGGTTCATGATTATTGGATGTCTGATTTTGATTTACTTGGCATCAATTTTGGACTTAATACTGCCACAGTATAAATTATTCCCTTTTGTGCATTTGTTTTTTATAAATATGCAGGTTCTGGGTTTGGTTGATGTTTTTAGAGCAAAAGTAGTTGATATTTCTGAAAGCTCCATCACAATTGAGGTCATCACCTTTTGAACAACTTGTACATAAACTGTAGCATCATTTAAGACGCTTCTGTATCATTTCGTTAGTGTATTAGTCTTAATTACTAAACACTCATGAATATAGGTAACTGGAGATCCTGGGAAAATCGTTGCAGTGCAGAGGAGCCTAACCAAGTTCGGAATCAAAGAAATTGCTCGGACTGGCAAGGTTACAGCCATAGATTTATTTAATTTGGACAATTAACACTTTTGTTCCTTCTGAGAGATAAATCCCTTAGTTCTAGATTTTGAAGTTTGCTTTTCTGTAGATTGCTTTGAAAAGGGAGAAAATGGGAGACACTGCCCCTTTCTGGAGATTCTCTGCTGCTTCTTACCCAGATCTTGAGAGCATTAACCATATAACTACACTTATTCAGTCTACTAATACACCAATGCAAGGAAATCTGGAACAATCATCAGGAGTGAGTGATATTTTCATATCATTCTCAGCACTGAATGATTTAAATAATCTTATGTTTCATGATATATGATCAACTGTTTCATAAAGAAATTTATATGGAAACTTGTGTTACGGACATTCCTATGGGTGATGCTGAATAGAAAAGCTTTTTTTTGTGAGTACCTTATGGTTGATTTTAAATCTACTTTATGATGTAGATAATTACCGAAGATGACAGGTCTACAGGTATAATATCTGCATTCAACATATTTTAGTGTTCACAAGTGGTTTTCCTTTTTAGCCTATTTTAGGAATTCCCTAATTGGAGGATAAAGACTGCTTCAATTCTGGTTCTAAATCCAACTCTGGACCAGGTTGGGATTCAAGTCTAGGTTTAGATTCAAGATACGATTGATGTGGTTTGATTGTGGTGGGTAGCTCAAGAAGAAAATGCTTATCTTCCATTGTTGTTCTCTATTTGAAGATAAATTTCTGTGAAGTATAATATCATCTGACAAACGATACATTAACAGAGTTGAGGAATTTTTTGTTGGTTGATGATAACATTTGCACCCCTTGTGTTGAAGAATATCCCACTGATGGTTTTGGGAGCTCTTAGATCCAGTTCCTCTTGAGTTTTGGCTATGAACATAAATGATTAGGTGTATGTGGCATAGATATTTATACTCTAGGTTTAGAAACATTAGGAATTGTGGATGATCTTCATATTTCACTCTGAATCAATTCAAAGGGAACAGATTTTTTTAATTGGTAATGGGAAAGATGCATGGTTGTGTTTGCGACCTCACATACATCACAAACACAAGATTTATTCTCTATTTCTTTAAACAAAAGAGGAACATGATTTCATGAGTTTTAAAGGAGGGAAAGTCCAGCCTATGGTGATAAAGTGAGATCAAATTTTCTTTATTGGAGTGGTGTTGCTTGGATATGAGGATTGGAGACCGAACTACAACAAATCATCCTTGTACAATAATTCTCATGGGACCAAATGTAACATTTAGTCCTGCCGCAGAATCATAGGTTTATTACTTTTCACTAAATTCCTTTAACACGGATGGGCTCTATACTATTTTTTGGTATCACCTGGTATTGGGTCATCTCCAGCCACAACCACTTTAGCAGATTAACCTACTTTGTGAGGTTGACATTGTTTGGATCCACAACCCATAGATTGAGTATCATCTTTTACTTTGGAACAGCTTTGTTGAATTGATTCCTAATCCTCTCTTGTGGTTGGTAGAAACCTGCACGTGTCACTGATTTCCCATGACATAGAATTCTAGAGTCACGCCATAATCAGTGAATCTTGTTCATCTCATGATATGAATTAGGGTTTCCTTCTTTGGTCTTGGTTCTTATTATGTGAGGGGACTTTGCCTTTTTCCTATAAGATGGTCTTGATTGATTGGCCGTTTTAAATATATGGCAGCATTGATCTATTGTAATTCTCCAGATAATGGAGTTGCTAGTGCCCCTTCAGTGCTGCAGATGATGACTTTATTAGGACTTGAGGTGGTTGACATCTTAATGGTGATGAATGCCTCAACAGATGTCAGTGGCGATAAAGGATGGCCGGAGTAGATCCAACAATGAGGACTGATGGAAGTTTCTGCTTCATCTACAATGAAGGAAATGCTTCCCATAGTCGATAACCCTAGGGCTTTTGATACCTTAAAGAAATTGAGCAAGAAACTTCTATATATTTCTTTTATATCATAAGGCTACTGTATGGCTACACATACATTGCCTATACAAATTTTAGGAGAAAAAAATATCCTTCAATTAAGGAATTCCTATAATGATGGAGAATCAGGGATTCCCATAATTGGATTACTGAATACTAAAAACAAAATAAAAGAATTCCCAAACAAATAACCACAAATTAATCTCTAAACAATCCTTTTTTTTTATAGTCAAATACTATTTTGGCTTAAAGATGCAAAAACAAATTAAGCAACTTCCCCTTTGTGTAGATAATTGAATGTTTGAATAAGATTCAAATTGCATTTTTTTCTTACAGTGATGCAGGTAATTTCCCTTTTCTGTTCTTATTAATAAAAGATAGTTCAACTACTAAAATACTATGCTGTTGTTCTTCCAAATGCACATATATAAATGTTAAATGTTAATTAGTATGGCAGCTTAAGTGGAACTTGGGATAATAACTAATGCATTTAATTACCTGAAGGGAGATGTCTATCCAGTGGATACTTCTGATAGTAGTGAAGCCACTCAAATTCTAGATGCACATTGGGGTGTCCTTGATGATGAAGATGTAAGTTCACTCTCTCTTGCCTTATTATTAACTTTTGGAAAGTTTAGTGCATCCTTGGACCAAGATGTTAGAGATGCATGTATGTGTTTGGTGTCCGAAGTAATAACATATTTCCATTTTTAAAACACTGTTATCTTCAAGAAGTTTGATACATTTCTATTATTTTTGTTTATCTATTGGTGTTAGCTGATAAAGTCAGTTATATATATATATATATATAAAGGGCAGCCCGGTACACGAAGCTCCCGCTATGCGGGGTCCCGAGGAAGGATCCATTGTACGCAGCCTTACCCTGCTCTTTGCAAGAGGTTGTTTCCAGTAAGGCTGTTTTTTTTTTAGGTAAAAAACAACTGAATTTAAAATTTCGAGTAAAATTTGATCTATCTTTGTAACAAATAAGAACCTTTTGGTTTATTGTGTGATTTTGCTGGCAGGTTTATTGCATTTAAAATTTGGAAGTTCTTGAATTTATTATGTTCATTCATTCATCATTGTTAATTATTTTTTATCTGAAATTTGATATCTACCTATGTGAAGCATACTAAGATGTCCGAATTAAATTACTACAGTCAGGAGGGCTTCGTTCACATACTCTATCCATCCTTGTAAATGATGTTCCTGGAGTCCTCAACATTGTAACAGGGGTGTTTTCTCGAAGGGGCTACAATATTCAGGTTCTTTTTAGCAAAGAGTTTCATTTTCTCCTGTATGTACTGTTGTTAATGTGATGTGCTTATCACTACTCTTGACAGAGTCTTGCTGTTGGTCCAGCTGAAAAAGAAGGTACCTCTCGCATTACTACTGTGGTCCCTGCTACTGATGAGTCTATTGGCAAACTACTACAACAGATCTACAAGCTTATTGATGTTCATGAGGTAAAACAAATTTGAATATTGCTGATAAGTCTTAACGACTTAACCCTCTTTTTGGTCTCTTAAACGGAGAACATTCAGGTTCATGACATCACTCATATTCCTTTTGCTGAAAGAGAGTTGATGCTTATAAAGGTTGCTGTGAACACTGCAGCGCGAAGAGATATCCTAGACATTGCTGAGATTTTTAGAGCCAAAACTGTAGATGTTTCTGATCATACAATCACACTTCAGGTAGCATCAATACTGCTCGTTGGTGTCCGAATCTGCATTATTTGGTTATCATATGAGCTATCTGATTCACAAATATTTAACTAGAATTATTTTTCATTGTGAAAACTATTTCTATCAAATATAAGGACAGTTATTCCATGTCTATTTTCTAAACCAAACTAATGAATACTTGTTCGCATTTTCAGTGACCCAAGCACAGTATGACTTTGAATTTTATCAGAAGTCCTATGTATAGTGTATACTATGGAAAATGACTCTTGGGAATCCAAATAACACAATACTTTCATCCAAATTCTATAGTTCCATCTTCTAGTCCATCCTGTCCGTGGTCTCAGTAGTTAGGAATTGATATAACTCTGTTTTCTGCTAATTCGAATACCTTGCCTTCTGCACAACTATTTTAGTTGGTGAGAAAAAACTATATAAATATTTCTTTAAAATTTACCCTGGAAATGTCTACATAGATAGAGATTGTTACTTGGAAGCACTTTGTGGAATGCAGAAAAGAAAAAAAAATATTGCAAATTCTTTTGACACCAACATTTGTTGCTTAATGTAGATCAGTGGAGATTTTAACAAGATGGTGGCAGTGCAAAGATTACTGGAGCCATATGGAATCTGTGAGGTATGGTTCCAGCCATTCAGTTATTTCTTTCTTCAAAGTGTAGCATTAAACTTTGATGCAATATTTCTATTTCCATCTAGAAATTTCACAACCTTGCAGTTGAAAGCAGTAAATTTTAATTGACTGGATTCAATTTGTTTGGGCCTGCAATTTTTTGAGTACGCTCGGTTCACAGGAAAAAAAAAAATTGCATTCTAAATGCGTATAAGTATTGTTATATTTGATTGCAAAAATAAACTCAGATAATTTCCATAAAATTTTGATTCCAAATCATCCTTGTTAGTTACTTCTTTTGAGGAATATTTATTTCTTTTCTATTCCACTTTTAGGAATGTCTATTTTTACTCTATTTAATTCTTCAAGAAATATATATTTGAATGAGTTAGACCATCTAGGCCAATCGGGTTGGTCCAACCAATTAGGCAAATGGGTAGTCATGCAGACATAGCTGTGGAGTATTCTCGAACTGATTTAAAGTAGGAACAATTCTTGCTGTTGAAACACAAATGAAATTATTATTATTATTTTGCTGTTGTGTCTTAATATTTCTTTTGGCATCCTTTTCAGGTAGCTCGAACTGGACGAGTTGCTCTAGTTAGAGAATCCGGAGTAAATTCCAAATATTTACGTGGTTATTCTCTTCCCATATAGCTCTTTTTCATGAAACCAACGTCACCCAAAGCAACCAAAATTCTGCATGATCAATGGCGTCTGTTCTTGCTGAAAGAATTTCTGGCCTGTTAATGGCTTCTCATATGTGCATGTGAAGTCCTTTTTCTTAGGGAAATCAACAAGATAAAGTGGCTGAAATTTTGGCATTTGGAGGTAAAATTAAGGTAAAATTAAGTTTCGTTTGTGAGGAATCTATCGTGCTCAATGTATCCCCTTTCTTTTTTTTTTTTTTTTGTGTTCACTCTTCTAATTCATCAAGATTTGTGTTTGAGTCAAACTAATCGAGCATTTTCTTCAGATTCATCCTTGGCAAAGGGTATAAAGGCATAAGTAAGAAGGTAGAGTGTTTTTCTTTAGTTATTTCTAAGTTTTCTCTAGCGAAATATCTTCGCGGAAGAGCATTGCTTAATTGGCTCCAATCCTCTTTTAAACTGAAGATGAATCAGAAACCAATTTAACTAAAATTTAATATATATTTCACTTGAAACTATAATCACATTTATATGCATATCCCAGATACACAACACATAAAAGGTAAATGTTTCGAATGGATTCGTCTATCAAACAATAGGAATTGATTTCAAGTAGTTTACTCAGTTTAACAGTGTAGCGAAAAGCCTATACTTCAGAAATCTCATTTCCTCTACTTCCTATAGTAGTTTCATGGCCAACATTCCGCAACATAACACCTTCAGATTCATCAGGCTTCTTGTGTCCTTTCACTGCCGTACCTTTAGCGTTCTTCTTCACCCCTTCAGCCCAGCGGAGAAGACTTGTTTGCACATTTTCGTTGAATATGACCTTATTGAATGAGTTCCCCATCTAAATTACAAAAGAAATTTTGATATTGAAAGACTAAATTTTGCAAAAATGAAGCCAAAGCTCACCTGAGTAACAATGGCATAGAGGGGAAGAGTGCTATAGCCGCAGAGGAGCTGGATCAACACACTGGAAGGCAGCAGATGATGAATTAAAAGATGCGGTTTTTATGAACTGAACACGTTTCGGACCCACCTGATCACAATTCGGGGGATTATTAAGCCTATCTTCCCCATGATGCATGAATCGAAGCCCAATGTTATCTGAATGACCAAAAGAATCGTTAATGAGTATCCTAATCGATCGACTAATACTAGTGTTTTTTGCTCGCTAGAGTAGCAATATCAAATGTCTTGGAAGAAACTTGTGGCATGGATCAACGCAAACACAAGGAATTAAGAGTTGAGAACTTGTAGAAGAAAGAAAGAAGTTATAGCATGAGAATGAGCATAAAATTATATAGTCTGATTTTTAAAGAATCTCTACGAAACTGAAGCATATGTAGGAGCAAATTGAAGTATAATTATGGACTCGTGTTGCTTACCAATATCCAAAAGAAAACTGAAATCTCGAAGGCATTTTGGAAAAGGATAAAATGAATCAAGGAGATGACAATTTTCGGTCTGTGAAACCAGAAGAGATGGTTCGAAGGAGTAACCACCAAGTCACCTTCTATTGCAGAATGTTTCTCAGCAACCTCAAGGGCCAACTGAGTAATGATATATTCTAATTTGGTGCCAACAGCAAGCAGAAGCTGTAACATGACAAACAAAGTCTATATTTCAACAATTAATCAAATTAATGAACGATGAACTCAAGATGCAAACATTGATGAGAATTTCTCTCGAAAAGTATCATGTGGATCTTTTGTGGTTATACTTACAATTAGAGGTATAAATGATATCCAAAAATATGCATTCCAACCTGCACAAAAGAGAAGCAATCTAAGATGGAACAAAGTACATGAGACTAGATAAGAGATGAACTTGCTGAAGAACAGTTTAATCCAACTGACAAAGAATTGAGTAATTATGTGAAAACGCACAAGTACATAAGTGTCTTTGTTTCAAACAAGTTCTATACTAATAAAATTCTCCTTTAGTTCCCTTCTCTGGTTCTCTCCTCCTCTGCGAGATCACTGCCTACTGTATTTCTATGACACCCAAAAGAAATATCTAGAACAAGTTCAACTTACCAGCAATATTCAATGCTAAGAATATCACGACAAAAATCCACAAGTTCCAACTGCACAACAAAGAGAGAAAGTAGATTTGGTCAAATATTATTAAGTGATCTTTAAACTTCAGTTTTTAAACAAGCATGCTTGTTCCATTGGCAAATACCTTATACCGACCACCTTCTTAAAATCAGATTCGAGGACTCGTATCATATATTTGTAGAAGTTGAATTTAGGACTACCCTTACAGTGAGTCTGCGATAAATAGATTCAGATTAAAAGAAGACATATGTAAAGAAAAGGAAGCTGTTTAAACTTGTAAATGCACCTAATAGTTCATTTTCTTACCATGATAAATCTTAGTCTCATAGTAGTATAATCTGTCTTGGTGATCGATCCATAGAATTGCTTAAAAAAAGAATGCTGAAATGAACACATTCATATCAGAAGTTAGAGACCTAGTACATGACAACAAAACCTTCTTCCTAGAAGCAGATAATACTTCAATTTTTTCCTAGTTCAA
The DNA here is from genome assembly GCF_018446385.1 of Zingiber officinale. Lineage (NCBI taxonomy): Eukaryota > Viridiplantae > Streptophyta > Magnoliopsida > Zingiberales > Zingiberaceae > Zingiber > Zingiber officinale. The sequence goes on from NC_056003.1 coordinate 106,621,356, forward strand.
CAAAAACATGTATATTCGGAGTTTCTCAAACAAGTACAAAGGATTGTAGTCAATTATATGAATAATGAAATTGAAAATTTTTTGAATCTTGTTTTTGGTCTTTAACAATATTCTTAAAGTGAGGCCTAACTGTTTTCCTTGCCGAGCAGTTCTGAGTATCAAAAAGATCTTACATACCAACCAACTTGATATGAATGAATCCCTTCCCAAGCCCTTGAAACGCTTTCTAATAGATTCAAATTGCAGCACATTGTTGATCTTTAAGGGAGCTACACAAAACCAAAAAGTGATGTTGGGTCAGCAAATCTTGTTCCCTTTCTTTTCACATATACAGACAAAAAAAATCCTTTTGGAGCTGAAATCCCAAACTCATGAAGTTATGACTCAGTGTTACACTCATACCATTCCCTTGAGAATTCTGAGCCAAATCCTCCCAGTTTCTCCATGTGCGCATCTAAAATATCAAAATGGAGTTGAATTCTTAAAGATAACAAATAAGTATTTGAGAAGAACCATAGCAAAATTTAAAACGGATATCACTCTTACCTGTGCAAGTCCTAGAACAACAGTGGTAGCACTGAGTACTACATGATTGAATACCAAAACAAAGATAAATAGATGTAGCTCATGGATTGCCTCAATTGATAGTAATGGAACTTTTCCCTGAATAGACAAAGAGGTGAAAGAAATAAAGGTACAGTCTTGCATTCAAGGAATAAATTCTATAGAATTAATGTTTCTTTAGGCAATTGAAACTACATAGGAGAAGCTGTAACAAACGACTAGAGGAATTTGTGCACTAGTATCAAGCAGATTATACCATCTCAGGAATAACAACTGTTGACAGCATCTGAAAGGTAAATATTTACTTCATTCTACCTTAATAAATTCAACATTAGGAGAATTGTATCTAAGAAAGATTCCAGATTATGATTAGAATAAGGATCATAAAACAACTCTGCAAAGCAAGACACCGTTAGGCATCATCATCTCCTGATTGGTATAAAGCGATTGGGGTTTCATGAAAATTAAAGGAGAATAAACCTGTAATTAAAGTAATAAATTATACATGCAACACAAATGATCTTGACAACTAAAACAAGAGGAGAGGTACATACATTATTTAGATATATGACCAACTACTAAGTGATGAACAACTAGTAGTGGTATAAGAATTTCCCCACTTGAATCAATTCATTTTAACTTAAACAGTCATATTATCTAACTATATCTACGAATTCCAAGAAAATTATATTATATTGCAGGAATTAAGAGAGATCTTCACCTTCTTCTGACAGTGAGTCGAATCTCCTCCACCGGCCAACAGACGACGACCATCCCCGACTCTTCCACCAGAGGAGGTCACGGAATAGGGGGCAGTCGAAGTTGCAGCATTATGCCTCTTGCATGGACGTAAATGGTGCGTGAGGCTCTCGGAGATGCATATTTGTTCTATCAACCCCTGGAACACCACCAGCAGCAGAGAGATGAACCCCAACAGCATCAACTCTGCGAAGATACTCTTTCCCTCTCGTAACTACGTCAAAGCAGAGTATAAACATCTAGAGGAAGGGAAGGAATGAATAGAACTGACCTTCTTTGATTTTCCGGAGGGCGTTGAACAAAGGCATTTTGTTCTTCTTCTTGAGGACCTGCAAGATCAAATTTTTATCAGCATGCTCAGAGCAGAATGGGCAAAGTAAAAGTTGCACCTTTCCGAGGTGATGGAGCAGGCGCTCGAAGACTACGGAGATGAAGACAATAACAGTGAAGACTAGAGCAACAATCCATGTGGTGGGAGTGTACTCCAACGTTGGCGCCGACTCGCCGCCACCTCCTGCCATTGCTGCCCCCGCCCGTACGTGTTCTTGGTGACTGCATATAGAGCGCAGAGGAAGATGATCAATTGGAACGCGATGGAGGAGTGGAAAAGTCTTGGTCGAGAGGGGAAGGTGGACTTCCATGGGAGCTCCAGTCCACTAGGAATAAAATTGCTGTCAAGAGAAACCAAATCAAACCAGAGTGGCGCGACGTGCATACGAAAATGCATGTGATATCATGAAACTGACGTTCATTTGATGATCAAAAGTTTTTTTTTTTTTTTTTGCATTAAGTTAATTGGTCTGAATACAATTGGCGTGTGAATTAGAGTGTAAACCGGATCATGTCAGCCACATAATTTAATGTAGTTCCAACTGGTGGTGCCTAGCCTAGTAACCTATCAATGAAATGATTAATCAGATTAGATAATGTCGAGTCTGGGATGATCAATCTGATCCCACAGAAGTTTTTCACTGGTCACGCGAGAAGCGCTTGTAGCAGGCAGTCCAGGAGCCCAAAATCCTTTAGTTGTGTGCCCCATTTGGAAGAAAAATTTCTACAAATTCATCATAATTGAGGCTCAAACCGTGAATATCTGGATGACAACCTGGATGCTCTACCGCTCCTAGTAGCCTATCAATGAGTTCAATTAGTTGGGTGCATGAATGAATTGTTGCCTCGGAGCCCTAACCAGTCGGGTCCGGCCCATGGGCAGTGCCCGACCTAGTTTTTATTTTATAAAATTTTAAATCATTAATAATTTTCTAAGCTCAGCTCAACTCATCTGAGCAACCAGACCACAAACAAATTGAGCGGAATTGAATCCATGCTTAGTGTTGTCTATTTGAAATTGAATTAAGCTAGACGCATCAAAATGAGTTGGGTGGAATCAAGTATTATGTCCACCCCAAGTATTATCTATTGACCCCAAGCATAACTTTGAGTGTTTAAGATGACCTAGAGCATCATGTTACTTTCAAAAATGGAGACAAGTCTATTTTTCTAAATAATGCTAAACATAATTCTTGTTTTGAATGGAAATTGGATGGAAATTGGGAGGTGGAAGAAAAAAATAATAAAACAAATATTTATATTTATTCTTATTTCACTTTCTCTTATTTATTTGATTGTCACACATTTGACCATTTCTATGTAATGATGCCTAAAAGAATAGATCGTTGGCAAGTGACATAGAACGTATGCGTATGTTAGGGGGTGAATGACACTTTCTTTTTCTTCGTATCATTCTTATTTTTTGGAAAAGAATAAAATATAAGATACACATTAGGTTTTATTTGGTTCACAACCCCTAGGTTTCTATATCTAAGGTTATGTTTTAAGGGAAAATTTGCATGCAGTTCTCATTGGCAAACATAACTTTACATGCACTCTCCATTAGAAAAATTCTTTGTTTTCACTCCCTAGTCTAATATACTTACCTAATTGCCCCTGATATTTTAAGTATAAAAAGTCTAAAAAAGAGTATAAATCCTCTTAAATTCAGTACATTAAACTAGAATCTAGTATATTTTCTATCAAATTGAGTATGATTCTTTTTTCACCTCAATTGGATGAAAAATATACTAGATTTTCTTTAAATGGTACTCAATTGGATGGAAAATATACTATATTTTCTTTAAATGATACTCAATTGGATAAAAAATATACTGGATTTTTTTTCAAATGACACTGAATTTAGGAGGAATTATATTAAATAGGAAAAAAGTCGTACTCAATTAAATAGAAAATATACTCAATTCTAGTTTAAAATGCTGAATTTAATAGGAATTATACTCATTTTTAGACTATTTATACCTAAAAAATATGAAGGACAATTTTAATAGAAAATATACTCGAATATACTAGATTTTCTTTAAATGATACTCAATTGGATAGAAAATATACTAGATTTTATTTAAATGATACTTAATTGGATAGAAAATATACTAGATTTTCTTTTTACATGGTGCTGAATTTAAGAGAAATTATATTAAAATAGGAAGAAAAATATACTCAATTTAATAAAAAATATACTCGATTCTAATGTAAAGTGCTGAATTTAAGAGGAATTATACTCATTTTTGGATCCTTTGTACCTAAAAATCTGAGGGGCAATTAGGTCACAATATTTGCATGAGGGAGTTGAAGCAAATAAAACTTTGCATGCAGGGAGTGGAAATAAAGTTTTTTATGAATGGGGATTGCATGCAAAATTCAAGTTATCATTGGAGATTTTTTTCTACTTTACCGATGTTTTAACGTGAACATTATTACTTTTTCCTTTTTAGACACTTTTCCATAGTAAAGAAACCTCTTGCAAATTATAGGCAAACAAACAATTGATCAAATAATAGACAAGAGTAATAGAACAATCAAACTTTTCTAAATCCCCTCTAGAATTCCCGAATGCAACAACATTCTTCTTAGCACTTCCTGTATCTCACAACTAAAACTTGTGAGCATAAAGTCGCATGAGAGCTTGGGATGAATTGATGATGATAATGAAGAACCTTGAACCTTTACCTCTATTTATAACATTTTGTTGATCTATTGACATGACACTTGTCCGGTCACCTGGAGGCCTTTGAGCACTTGGACTTCTGCTGACTCAACTCTTAATCTAATCCACTTCAACTTCAGATCTGATGACTTGGCAACTTTTGGTCACCTGGAACACCTCCTTTCACGTGGACTTAGTCAAACATGATCCATTAACCACCTCACTCAGATCTGATCTCGCCTAGTCATTTCGGTTGCTCAAAACTTTGGGTCAATCGAGTTACCTCCAATCGCCCAAGAGAAGTCCGCCATCAACTTCTTACAAGACAAAGTTAAACAAACATACAAAATATATTAAGTCTAGTATATTGTCTACCTGACCTACTGGGTTTCTTACTTAATTTAAGTTCACTTCTTCAAAATTTCTCATAATTACTTAGGGTTCACTCCTCTAAAATTTTCCCTTTGCCAAATATCAAGTCATTCTTAACCTCTTTGAACTTTTTCCTTGCTAGAAATTCACTCACCCTTGACATGTCCAGACTTTCTCTTTTGCCTAATCAAGAAATTTAACTTTTTTACCAAGCATTTGGTCACCCTTGATCTACTTAGATCTTGCCATTTATTTCTAAGCATCTGGTCAACTTTGACATACTTAGATCAACCCTTGCAGAGGCGGATCCAAGATTTTAGGTTTGATGGAGGGGCATACTAAGTGACGAAAATAATTATTATACATTATATATAACTTTCAATAACAAAAATGTAATAATTAAAAAATAAATAGAATATTCAAAGTTAATATTAGTATATTTCTAAAAGAGGAAAGCTAAAAGTTCCTTAAAAGTATATTCAATTAATTATCAAATATAATTCTCTAACTACAAGGAATTTGATGTTCTTTTTAATTTTTGAAGTATTCAATGATAGCTTCTATGCTCACTTTTTTAGAGATCTCTCTCATAATATATACCATTAATGTGTTTGATAGAAAAGAATCCTCCATTTTACTTTGAAGTTTTGTTTTCACGATATTCATTATTTCAAAAAATGATAGTTCTATAGTAGCAGTTGAAATCGGAAGAGTAAGCACAAGTACAATCACTCTAAAAATGAGGTTATATGTAACAGACTTGTTAGTTTTCATCAATTATTGACATAACTCTGAAATGGTTAAAGATTTTTATAGTCAGGCCCTTTGACTACATTATACTAGTAATGCTTCAATTGCATCACCAATTACTTTTTTTCATCTCTTGAAAAATCTAGGGCATAAAACTTTTATAGTAATTTACATATATCCACAAATTTGAAAGACTCCATTGCATTTTGAGGATCTAAGACATTAATAAGAATGAGCAATTACATAGCATCATCACTAAAGCACCCCATTAATTTCTTGCAACTGTGAATTTATCGAATGATAAAAGAGGTCTACTTGATAATGATACTCAATGTTGATTTCGTATTGATGAGAATAGACTCAACCTCATCTATTAATATACAGAGCACTGAAATTAAGAATGCTAATGTTTCAAAGTGCACAAAAAGATTCACTTTTACAAGCAAATCCCCCCCCCCCCCCCCCCCCCCCTCCCCTCCCCCAACAAAAAAAAAAACTTGCTATCTCTCATCTGTTGAAGTAAATTTTTGATAGATAAAACAAGCTCCATTGCATTTTAATATCTTGTCACTTACTTTGTAAATCCCGACAAAGGATATTTGTGATCTCCATAATCTCTTTCATAGGATGCAAGATGAATACAAAATCAAAAGAAGTCATTTCATCATAAATATATGTTACATCTGTTGTTGAGAATGACGCTCATCCTCCATAGCCTTGAGCAATACCGTACATGATGCACTAATCATCTTAATTAGGTCTGCCAATTATCTTAAATGAGAACTTCAACACATATTAGCAGCTCGCTACAAAGTACCTATCTGATTAAGTTCATTCCCCGTCTTGAGTTTATTAACAATCAAATGTGCAATGTCATCCACATGAGCATTCTTCAATTCATCATTATGCTTACATGAAATCAACAATATTAACTATAAAGGTTAATCTATCAAAAAAAATTGATGAATAGGTGTGACATTTTTAATGTTGTAACTAAAGTCAATTGTAATCGATGAGCAAAACAATGAACATTATAAGCACTTCTACAACCTTTTATCACCAAATATTGCAATCCATTAAACTAGCCCCTCATATTACTAGCACCATCGTAGCCTTTGTAAATAAAGCAAACAACGAAAACAAAATGCAAAAGACGATGCAAAGAGAAGGAGAAAGAGATGAGAGAAAAAAAAAACAATGGAGACTAGCAAATTGTGTTCCAAAAATTAGGGTTTACAAAGGAAAAGTAGATATAAATAGACAATAACAATAATAATAAAAGACTAATCTACCCTTACATAATAATTTAACATATATTAACACCCCCCCTCAAACTCATGATACACTAATAAAAAATATCGAGAGTTTGTTAATCATAAATTGAAAATGTGTGGTAGAATGCATTTTGGTGAGCAAGTCTCCAATTTGCATGGAAGATAAGATAAATGTCAAGGTGATGGTGTCATTTTGATAGTGATGGAGAGTAAGATGACAAACAATCTCGATATGCTTGGTGCACTCATAAAAGATAGAATTGCAAGTAATTTGAATGGCACTGGAGTTGCCATAATGCATAAGGATAGGGTTCGAGAGAAAGACACTCATATCAGTAAGTAACCAATACAACCAAACAATTTCAACAGTAGTAGAGTCCATCGCACGATATTTTGCTTCAGTAGAAGAACAAAAGACAATACTTTACTTTTTACTCTTCCAAGAGATATGAGAATCTCCTAAGAAAACACAAAATCCTATGGTATACTTACAATCTATAGAATCACTACCCTAATATGCATCTGAATAGGTGTGCAACTGTAAGGTAGAAATGGAAGGATAAAAAAGACTGAAACTAGGTACCTTAAAGATATTGAAGGATGCAAAGTACAACTCTCCAATGTACTAAAGTGGGAGAAACAATAAACTGACTGACAATGTTGACAACATAAGCAATGTCAGGTCTAGTCATGGTGAGATTCACTAGACTGGCAACTAGAGTGCAATATAAAGAAAGATCTAGCAAGGCAACACCATCAATAGAAGAGTACCAAGCATTAATCTTAAGCAGAGTATTAATAGTGTGAGTGTCAGATAGATGAGCTTGCTCTAGAATGTCACCAATATATTTAGTTTATGAGAGAAGATAGCCACGAGGAGAATAAGCTACTTCAAGTTCCAAAAATTAACGCAAAGGATCTAATTCATCTCAAACTCATGAGCCAAATGCAGTTTCAACTCTTCTATTCGACTTATATCATTCCTTGTAATAATCATATCATCAACATAACGAGAGAGTAACATACGACCTAATGAAGTAACACGAATAAAAAGGGTGGAGTCATGCTAGTTAGGAAGAAATCAATAGATCCAATCACAATGGAGAACTTATCAAACCAAGCTCAAGGAGATTGTTTGAGGCTGTAAAGAGCCTTCTTTAGTTTACAAACTTCACTAGTGTTATGAGTGACACCTGGTGGGGGAACCATGTAAACTTCTTGCAGATCTCCATTTAAAAAGATATTTTTAACATCCATCTAGAAAATAGGCCACTGATGAATTGATGCAACTGCAATGAGAGTATGGATAGTAACAAGCTTGGAAATTGGTGTAAAAGTTTCCTCATAATCCATATCATATTGTTGGAAAAATCCTTTAGCAACCAAACCATCTTTATACCACTCAAATGTCCATGATGCATATCAGCTCGCAACCGGAAGTTGAGTCCACCACTTGGTCGATGCAGGATAAGGGATAATAATCCTTCATACATGCCTTGTTTAAATCCTTAAAGTCCACACAAACGCACCACTTGTTCTTGGGTTTAGCCACCAGGATTACATTGGCCAACTAGTTCTGGAACTGCACTTCCTGAATGTGCCTGACCTCAAGCAATGTATCGACTTTCGCTCAGATGATCTTATTTTGCTCGGATCCAAAGTTTCTCTTTCGCCATTTGACAGGCCGAGCATCTAGGAGGACATGAAGCATGTACTCTATAACACTTGGAGAGATACCAGTGATCTCCTGAGGCATTCAAGCGAACATATCATTGTTATGCGTTAGACACATGACTAAATCAGTCTTGAACTCTAGGGCCAGATCGGCAACTATTTGGGTGGTGGCCTCCGATAGACCCTGATGGATCTGCACTTCCACCTTATCTTCATAAATAAGTGTTGGGGGTACTTCATGAAAAGAATTGACTTCTACTCATTGAGTCTTCCAAGATGCACAAGCTTCAGTCTTAATTATATCTAAGTAGCACTTGCATGCTACTAGCTAGTTTCCCTTCACGTCTCCCACCAAGTCATCGACTGAAAACTTGATCTTCTAGTAGAAGGTAGAGACGACGACTCAAAATTCGTTCAACTTCAATCAGTCAAAAATCATGTTGTAGGCTAAAGGTACCTCCACTATAATGAAAGTCGATTGACATATTCTCATAAGGGGATCATCTTTTAGAGAGATAGCCAATTGGATTTATTTGATCGGCTGCACCTTGTTGTTGGTGAATCTATACTGGGGCATTGTCATAGGTTGAAGCTCTCTCTTCTCTATCTGTAATTGCTCTAACGCCTTCTTGAAGATGATGTTGACAAAGCTTCCTGTGTCTACAAAAGTTTGGTGGATGTTGTAGTTAGCAATAACAACCTTGATGATTAAGGCATGATCATGTGGTACTCCACTCCTTCCAAGTCCTTGGGACCAAAGTTGATTTCGGTCCCTTGTCTATGCTCTCGGCTACACCTGACTGCGTGGATTTCTAGTCGATGAGCGTGCAACTTTCTAGCTTCATTGGAGTCTCCGTCAATCGGGTCACCTGCTATCATGCCTATGTCTCCCCAAGTGGCGTTGCTGAGATTTTCTTTTTCACGGGTCAATTGGCACAATGGCTCATCAGGTGCCTGAGCTGGGGCTCGATTGTGTCGTTGCTAGGGTGGCTACTGACTCCGATTAGCACTCCTAGGGCCTCTCCCTGGGGGTCCATTTGATCATTGATAAAGCTGATTGTTGGGAGACAGCGAATGCTAGCAAAACCTTGGTTGGTTGCCTGATGCATCTCCTGGTTATACTGATAACAGTCTTCAATTGTGTGGGTTCACGATTGATGGTAAGTACAGAATGACAAGGTCTATTGGCCGGCTTGGGGAATCCCATTCGTTCGACTTCCACATGTTGGACTGTGCTTGACCTCTGCTCATGGGGACATAGTGGATAACCCGCTCAAGGTTCTTTTTATGGTATAGGAGCGAGAGGGGCTCAACGCTCTGAGGTAGGGATACGAGCAGGAGCAATCACTTCCTTCTTTTGAGAACTGTGCCTCCTCCACGTTGATGTACTTGGTTTCCCTCCCTAGTAGATGATCAAAGTTTCTAGGTGCCTTCTTGATCAAGGACTGGAAGAAGTCCCCGTCTGTGAACCTTTGGGAGAAAGCACTTACTAGAATCTCTAGAATGATTGAAGGGACATCCATGACCATTTAGAACCATTTGATGTATGCCCTCAGCATCTACTTGGGCCCTTGCTTGAGGGAAAATAAATGCAGCATAGTCTTGTGGTAACTGCGGTTTCTGGTGAAGTGGTGGAGGAACACCTTGAGGAAATATTTGAAATAGAAAATAGAGTCGGCTGATAGCCGGTTGAACCATCTCTGTGCCAAGCCTGAAAGGGTAGTCAAGAACATTTGACACTTAACGTCATTTGTGTATTGGTGGAGAATAGTATTGGACCCGTTGAGGCCGACAAGAGGAGGTGAATTGTAGGATATCGAGCTAGTCGGGACAATACTAGAACTCTCCCTGTCCATTCGTTTGCTGTCATTAAGGGTTTTTGGCACTCCTCCTTTAGGGTCTAGCTCTCTTATTGACCCCCATCGTTATTTCAAACAATCTTGTATATTACCATCCCAACAAGGGTTGGGGGTCACTGCCTCATTTTCATACGGGGGTATTGAAGCTAGGAGGTCCATTAGCCGAATCCTGGGTAAAAGCACGAAAACAGTCGAAAGGGTCCACAATGTTGGCGCGCACAAATGAACATGGTCAAAATGCTATTGTGGTAAGCTCCTAACTTGGCCTACCTTATGAATTAAGACGTCAATATTATTCTTTTTAGCTTTATGCTTTGTGGCTGAACTTAAGCCAATTGGTTGCCGACTTAGAGCGGGATAACAAAATCCTGAGAGAACAGGTCGAGGAGTTAGAGGCTTCCGTGTCCGCTCCAAACACCGAGACAGCTAACTTACAAAATGAGGTAAAGGATCAGGCCAGACTTCTCTTGAGTATGGAGAAGACCTTGAAGGAATATCAACAACTAGTGGGGTGTCTCAACAAATGGATAAGAAAAAAATTAGAAATCTTGTTGCAGGCCGGTGAAAGTAAGCTCCGAGCAGAAAGTGCTATGAGGGCCAAGGTCACTTCTGACCTAGCTCAAAAAAACTACTCTGTTAGGGGAGTTGAGACTTTCTCATACTTCCAGATCCTCTGAATAAGCCAAGGAGTTGTCATCTAAGGACTTATTGATCTTAGAACAACATAGGGAATTGGACACACAAGAAGTCCAACTAGAATCGATGTAGGTCGAGTTAGACGTTGCAAAAGCCGAACTAACAACTTACAAGGCTGGGGAGGATGAGCACTTTGAAGTTAAATGGAGGGCCTATCTCGACTCCCATAAATTTGGTCAAATATTTGCCAAGCATATTTCAAGAACACTCACCCTTGTGACTGAAGGAGCAACCCAACAATTACGGGAGAGTAGTTATCTATCGGTAGAACTTCCTCCACGATTCATAGATCATCAACAACTTCTTAGAGAGCTCCTAAAAAACCTCTTGAGAAGATTTGATTAAGTGTGTGACAACATTTTCATGTTGTGTAATCATTGAAGAAAACAAAATTTAAATGTCAAGATACGTATGAAACATTATTAAATCACACCTGTTTTCTTATATGCCTTCAGAATCACCCGTATTTCTTGTAAAATAGATTCCCTGTGCATCATACGTGAAATATTTATTAGTCTAAATAATGAACTAGGCGGGCTAATAATGCCGAATAAAATAATCAGGTTGAGTGAATGAATTATTGTAGGACCATTGCGGCCGGCTAGAATGGGGGTTGAATAGCCCTGTAAAACAACAAAACAAAAATACCCTTCTCGAACTTTCAACAAAACACTTGCATAAAATAAATTGAACAGAAAATAAAGAAAGGAAGAGGTAAAAGGATTTACTTGGTTACAACCAAGGAGGTTGTTAATCCAAGGAATGCCGCACTAGGATCTCCTTCAGGCGGAGAAGCCTCTTACAGCAGTGAAAGCGCAAAACAAAGAAGCTAATCTAAAACTGAAGCGTACAAACATTGGAAATGAATTGCTCTGAGTTGTTCTAAAGCTTCTGGACCAAGGCTATAATTATAGCCTTGGTCGGGGCGCTTGGAGGGTTCCGGGTGCCCTAGGGGGGATAAATTTTATCCCCCAACGTTCAGATCGAGTTTTGACTCGATCTGGTCAAATATCAACTTTCGGGCGCCCCGGACCCAAAAGTCAACTCTAGTTGACTTTTTCGATCCGGGTCCTCTGCTCCGGCTCTGGTCGCCTCGATCCGAGTCTTCAACTCCAGATCCGCTCGCTTAGGTGATCTCGGCCATCCGGAAAAGGGCTCACCCGAACCCAACTTCCGGTCTTCTCGAGTGGGCTTCCGCTCCGGCTTCTCGTTCCTCGGAATCGCCGCGTGTTTCCTTCTCGTCCGCCGGCATACTCATCCGCAGTCTTCATCCCTCGGACGCACCACGTGTCGTCCTTCTCGCTAGCTGCGTCTCTTGCTCCTCGAGCAGTCTTCCGCTCCGGCTTTCGTCCCTCGGAACCACCGCACGCTTCCTTCTCGTTTGTCGGTATACTCTTCCGCAGCGCTTCATCCCTCAAACGCACCACATGTCGTCCTTCTCGCTAGCTACGTCTTCCACTCGACTACCTGTGCTCCTAAGCTCCTGCACACTTAGACACAAGGTTAGAAACACACAGGATCTAACTTAACTTGTTGATTACACCAAAACAACCTTAGAGTTCCAACAATCTCCCCCTTTTTGGTGTGAGCAACCCAAGTTAAGCTAGGGTAAAAATAGACATAAAATTAACTTAACTAAATTTGCAATTAAGTGCAAAATAATAAAACAATTTAAAATTTTGGTCTACCTATCTCCCCCTAGACTTATACTTTTCCTTCTCGCCCTTTGATCACATAAAAAATGGGGTTGTAAGAAAAAATCTAAGCGTAAAAACTTAGAAAATTTTGATATCCTTAAATATTTGCAATAATTTTCACATAACAGTCTCTGAAAAAAAAAATTTAAGTAAAATTTTAAGAAAATATTCTAAGTGAAATTATAAGTAAAAAAAATTCTAACTTAAAAAGCTTTGCAAAACTATTTTTTTTTGAAAATCTTTCTAAAAAATTTAAGCAGAAATTTTCAACTTTTTAACTTAGGCAAAAAAATATCTTCTGAAAATTTGTCTAAGTATAAAAGAGAAGTTTTCTAAGAAAGAAAAAAATACTCAAAAATTTTTCTAAGTTAAAAAAAAATATTTTAAAAATTTTTTTTTAAGTCTTTGCAAAAATTATTCTTGAGAAAAAAATCCTAACTTAAGATTTTTCACGTAAGAGTATTTTTCTAAGTATAAAACTATTTTGAAACAAACGTTTGAAAAATTTTAAAAGTATTAATTAATTCTAATTTTAATGCTTTGACAGAAAGTTAATTAAACATTAATTTCAATATTTTAGCTTCTAGGTCGTGGCAAGGCACTAGGCCTTCTTGGTTATTGGAGCAACAACTACTTCCTTAGACAAAGTCTCATAAAGAATTTCAATGTTTAATTTTCTCGCTGAAAAGCTCTATGTCTAATCAATAGTTTAATATAAACAGGACTTAGGAACCTAATATAGGTTCCAACTTACTGGATTGATTAAAATTTCTTAGGGACATATTTTCTAGAGATATTCCTAATTTGCCCCTAGTGATATCTATAATACCAATTCAAATTTTTAAATGTTCTAAAATTAGATGAGCATGCATGGTTTTCCAAATTATCTATTTGAATTTTCAGATCTTTATTTTCTGATTTCAATTTCTCATTTTCCAATTTTGATTTATCTAATTCTTCTAAGGGACAGGACTTAGCTAGAATTTCTTTTAAATTTTTATTTTTATTTTCTAATTTGCAGCAATCTTTTGTTAAAAGTTTAACGAACTTAAACATTTTGTCGGGAGGAAGAGATCGTACCTGACTTACCTTGTCGATCTCGTTGTCTGTTTCTCCCCCTGAACTGCTTCTTTCTTCAGATGTGGCTTCCCATTCATTGATGCTCTCGATGCTCATTTTGGAAGAGCTTGACTCGCGGTCGTCGTCTTGATGACTTGCCATTAGAGCAAGTCCGGAGAATGCCTCGACTTCCGACTCTGACGACGTATCATCCCACGTCGCTTTTAGGGTGTTTCGTTTTTAGATAGGCTTCTTACCCTTCTCCTTGTCCTTGTTCTTCAGCTTGGGGCAGTTATCCTTGACGTGTCCTTCTTCATCGTAGTGGTAGCAGCGGATCGTCCTTTTCTTTTTCCCCTACGGATGGTTAGTAGATCTAGATTTACAAAGTTTCTTGAATCTTCTTACCATCATTACCATTTCCTTGTTATCGAGAGAAGATTCCAACTCAGGTTCATCTCTTGAAGCTTTGAGGGTGACATTGTTCTTGGGCTCCTTTGAACCTGCACATCTTGATTCGTGCACTTCAAAAGTCGAGAAAAATTCTTCTAATGAAATTTTTTCTAAATCTTTTGAAATGTAAAAGGCATCTATTAGTGATGCCCATTTTGAATTTCTAGGAAAGGAATTTAAAGCGTACCTTAGCGAATCTCGATTACTTACCTTTTCTCCGAGATTCGAGAGTCCGATGATGACCTCCTTGATTCTCGAGTGCAGGTGTGCAACTGTCTCGTCTTCCCCAAGTCGCAGGCTGGTGAGATGATTTCAAAGTAGATCTCTTCTGGCGAGCTTCGCTTCGGAAGTTCCTTCGTGCAGCTCGAGGAACTTCTCCCAAAGTTCCTTCGCGGAGGTGTAGTTGCCGATTCGATTAACTTCTTGTGGCAGAAGAACGCTTAACAGATGGTATTCTGCTTTGCCGTTCACCACGTATTCAGCCTGCTCCTTTTTTGTCCATTGACATTTTTCCTTGCCCTCTGGAGCTACAAAGCCAAGTTTCATTGTTAAAATTAATTCAAAATCTGTTGTGAAAAATACCTGCATCAGTTTTTTCCAGGTTGCGAAATCCACTTCATATTTCGGCGGGTGGATGCTTGGTCCGGCCATTATGTTTGCTTCGATTGGCGGTTAGTCCTCCTGAAGCGCCTTCGCTCTGATACCACTTGTGGGACTGTTGCGACCGGCTAGACGGGGGGGTTGAATAGCCCTGTAAAATAACAAAACAAAAATACCCTTCTCAAACTTTCAACAAAACACTTGCATAAAATAAATTGAACAGAAACTAAAGAAAGGAAGAGGCAAAAGGATTACTTGGTTACAACCAAGGAGGTTGTTAATCCAAGAAATGTCGCACTAGTATCTCCTTTAGGCGGAGAAGTCTCTTACAGCAGTGAAAGCGTAAAACAAAGAAGCTAATCTAAAACTGAAGTGTACAAGCGTTGGAAATGAATTGCTCTGAGTTGTTCTAAAGCTTTTGAACTAAGGCTATATTTATAGCCTTGGTCGGGGCGCCTGGAGGGTTCCGAGCGCTCTGGGGGGATAAATTTTATCCCCCAACGTTCAGATCAAGTTTTGACTCGATTTGGTCAAATATCAACTTCTGGGCGCCCCGGTACTTTCCACTAAACTACATACAAGTCACCTTATAGTTCTTTAGTGAGATGTAAACTTTGATTTTGCCCTAATCTAGGGATCATGCATATCTATCTAGGCATTTTGAATTATGAACATCCACTAAGGATGTTACTTGTTAATAAGTGTCATTTGTTCTTAATTGCAAGGAATTAAACATGATGCATGATGATGTTATGACATACATTAAAAAGAAATAATTTTCAAAAGAAAATTTCCTATAACTACATGATATATGTATGACATGATATAGTATTTTTGTGTTTTTCATAATAAAGCATGAGTGCAAGAATAAATATGATGTCATGACATATGATGGGAAAACAAAACATGGCAAATTAGTATAAATAAAATACCTATAATAACTATCTAAGTATCCTTAAACCTTAGCTAACTTAAAGTTTAAACCTTAGATTGTCCATTATTTCCCAAGAAAATGCCAAAATCCAAATTTTGACATTTCTTTTGCTTTTTCTAATTTTGTGTCAATTTAAATTGAGCATATTCCTCCAATTTTGGCACAATTTACTCTTCCAAGAGTAACCAATTTAAATCAAGACTTTGATTGCCTTTAATTTCCTAAGAACATATCACAATCCCAACTTGGTAGTTCTTATGATTTTCCCAAATGTGCCACTTTAATTTTAAAATCAAATTTCTCACATTATGGCACATCTTACTCTTTCCAAGAGTAAACCGTTAATCCTTGTCGTTTTCAAAGGTTAACAATGACCTTGAAAATGCTCTTAGAGTGTCAACTTCATCATGATTGGGTTAACTACCCTTTCAATTTGAGTTGACACTCTCTAACCCATCTAAGGGGTAGAGAAAATGCTCCTCGGAACCCAAAACCTATTGGTGCTCCTTGGATGCTCTAGGTATTCGCTAAGAATAACTTCTCTAGATACCTTCCTAGTGACCTTGTTAGGCTTCTTAGAGTCCTTGGTCATCTTTTCTAAGTCAACTCTAGGGATTTCTTCCCTTATGACATTCTTTGTGACTTTCTTAGACTTCTTAGAAGTCTTAGTCACGTTTATCGTTGCAAAAATACTTCTAGGGATAACTTCCCTTGTATTTTTGACTTGACCACTAGGCCTAGGGTTAGTTCCATAACTATATGGAACTCTATGGTAAGAAGACACATCCTTTTTGATTTTAGGTTTGTATCCCAAACCTTTATGACCCTTGGATGACCCTTGTTGTCCTAAACCTAGATTTTACTCATTTTGCCCTTTTAGGATATTTTCCATCCTTTTTAGGGTCTTTTCTAATTTATCCAGTCTTGACCTCAAGACTTGATTTTCTATCATTAAATCCTTAGTTTTTGGTTTTTCATTTAATCCTTGAGCATTTTTATTTTTAGGCTTGTAACTAAAATCCTTAGAGTTCTTGCCTAAATTTTTATCTACCTTCCTAGACCTATGTGTCGTAGTTTTAGCATGAAGAGCTACATGTTTTTCCTTAATGATATTATGCTTCCTATTTTTATGATAAATAGCATTAAAATGATATAAATTAGAACTAGCATGTTTTTTACCATTATTTAAAGGGGTAGGCTCAACAAATGATACCTTGCGTTTTACCTTGGAGGCTCCCCCTTGAGTTGTGCTTCCTCCTTGAGCCTTGACCACTTTCTTCCCCTTGGGACATTGACTCCGATAGTGTCCCTTTTAATTGCAAGAGAAGCACACAATGTGCTCCTTGCTCTTCTCCTTGCCCTTTAGTGTCACTTGACCCTTCTTCTTTACTAAGTTAGGGCACTTGCTTTTGTAGTGCCCGTGTTCCCTACACTCAAAACATATGATATGCTTTTTATTTTTAATTGAAATACTTATACCTTTATGTGTTGGGATGACACTTGATCCTCCATTTGATGTTTCCTGATTTTTGGAGGATGCATTGTCTTCTTCTCCATTTGACCCGGATGTAGAAGCTTCTCCTTCTTCTTGATCCGATGTCAACAATGGTCTCTCCCCCTCAATCCTAGAGGTGGAGACTTCTTCATCTTCCTCTTGCATATGGAACAAAGAGTATGCTCCCTCTTTGTCATTTTCATTGTATTCCTTTGAAGATGAAGCTTCTTGGACCTCTTCTTCAGAAGTTACATCTCTCAACTTCGAAATCCTCTTCCTTTTGATCTTGCTCTAATGAGTCGCCCTCTTTGGATTTTTCTTGGATTGGTACAGTGAAAGGTTCTTCATGAAGTTTGGCCAACTTGCTCCATAACTCTTTGGCATCTTTGAATTATCCAATTTGCTCCAAAATGTGGCTAGGTAATAGATTGACCAAAAGCTTGGTCACTTTATCATTTGCCTCGCTCCTTTGAATTTGTTCTTGGCTCCACTTGTTTCTATTGAGAACTTTGCCCTTTGAACTTGTTGGAGCTTCGAAGCCTTCCATGAGAGCAAACCATTGCTCTATCTCCACCATCAAGAAATTTTCGATCCTTGATTTCCAAAGATCAAAGATCATCATTGTGAACGGTGGAAGCACCCTTGTATCGAATCTAAGTCCATCTTGGAATTCCATTTGAAGTTGAGCTTCTTGAATGAAGTCTTCAACTTGTAGAATTGCTCCAACTTCTTCACTCTCTAGCTTTTTGCCCCTTCTGGCGATGATTCTGGTGAAGAGCAACCTTGCTCTGATACCACTTGTTGGGACCGAAATGTAGCTAAAGGGGGGTGAATAGCTCGGCGCGATCTCGTGCTCAGCGTTGCTTGCTTCTTGTTAAGATGTGCAGCAGAAAATACAAGAAATAATACACTACAATGCTAACTCATAGATTTACTTGGTATCCACCTCAAGAAGAGGTGACTAGTCCAAGGATCCACACACTCACGCACCCTCCACTATGAAAAATACTCCTTTACGGTAACTACTGAAGGCAGAGAAGCCTTACAAGCTCTCAGTACAAGAAGAAAGGAAAGGGAAACAAAATGCAATAAGATCTTACAAGTTTGCACACGAAACCTGTTGGTTGCTACTCGGAAAACCTAGAGGTTCCACTGTACAAAAATTTTGTACAAAGGTCTGAACCTTTTCCTAGCTACCATGTGTTCTTTTAAATTAAATTTTGGATCGCCTGCGGAACTTAACACGTTTGATCCAAAACTTAATCTATTCGTTCTTTTAGGTTTTGACTTGGGTCTCCTGCGGAACTTAACACGTTCGACCCAAATCACCTTAAGTTATTAATTCCATTAAATATTAATTTCCATAATTGGTTCCCAGTACTGACGTGGCGAGGCACATGGCCTTCTTGGATATGGGAGCAACCACCACCGACTAGATAAAACCTTTTATGGAAAGCTAATATTTAATTTCCTAAAATAACTTTAGGTCAACCGAAAAGAACAATCAAATCACAAGGAAAAGAAAAATAAAAGAACACTATATCGAAAACAAATTCGAAACACTAGAATCGTATGCCTCTTGTATTTGGTATTATTTCCAAAAATAACTAGTATGATGCGGAAAGGAAAAATACTAGTTATACCTTTTAGAAAGACCTCTTGATCTTCTATTGTATTTCTCTTCTAACATCGGACGTTGTGTGGGCAACGATCTTCCGAGATGAGAACCACCAAGCACCTTCTTCTTCCTTGCAAGTTTCGGCCATCAAAACTTCTTCTAGGATGAAGAGGTTCGGCCACCACCACCATGCTCCAAGGGATGCTAGAAACAAAGCTTTCTTTCTCTCCTTCTTCTTCTTCTTCTCTAAACTTGATCCGGCCACCATATGCGTCTCCACAAGAAGGATGAGGTTCGGCCATCAAAGAGAAGAAAGGAGGAGAGGATGGCCGGCCACACCAAGGAAGAAAAAGAGAGAGGAAAAATAATAGAGTTGTTAGCCATGAAGGCACCTCTACCCTCTCTTTTATAATCCTTGGCCTTGGCAAATAAGGAAATTTAAATAAAAATTTCCTTAATTCTTTTGCCATTGATAAGGAAAATAATTTTTTTTCATCAACAATGTGGCCGGCCAATTTAAACCAAGCAAAGGAAATTTAATTCAATCAAGAATTAAAACTTTCCTAATTTGTTTCCAGAAATTTTATAAAAAATTTCTCTAATAATTTTTCCCTTCATGATGGTCAATAAAAAGGAAATTTTATAAATTAAAATAGTTCTTTTAAATATGTGGATAAAAAGAAAGTTATCTTTAAAAATTAAAATCTCTTCCAATCTACAAATAAGGAAAGATATCTAATCTTTTCTTAATCTTTGTAGAAGCTTTATAAAAGAGATATTTAATTTTTAAAATCTCTTTTAAATCATGAACATGATTAAAAGGAAAGTTTTTACCAAAATTAAAATCAACCTTTTAATCTACAAATAAGGTAAGAGATTTAACTCTTCTCTTAATCTTTTGTAGAATCTTATAAAAGGAAAGATTTAAATTTTTAAACTCTCTTTTAAATCATGTTATCCACATAAGAAAATTTTAAAAAATAAAATTCCTTTTTATTTTAATAGGGCCGGCCACCTAAGCTTGAGTTCAAGCTAGGGCCGGCCACATGAATTCACCCATGAACCAAAACATGGCCGGCCCTAGCTTGGTCTCCAAGCTAGCTTGGCCGACCCCCTATAGGATGGGTAAGAAGGTGGGTATAGGTGGGTATAGTACTCTATAATTAAGAGGCTACGATAGGGACCGAGAGGAGGAATTGGTTTTGGTCTCCCGATACAATTAAGCATCCCGTGTTCGCCCCGAACACACAACTTAATTTTATCAATAATAATTCATTCCACTAAAGAATTATTATTGAACTACCGCACCAATCCCAAATTACATTTTTGGGCTCCTTCTTATTATGAGTGTGTTAGTCTCCCCGTGTTTAAGATAACAAATGTCCACTAATTAAGTAAGTTACTGACAACTCACTTAATTAATATCTATCTCCAAGAGTAGTACCACTCAACTTCATCGTCATGTCGGACTAAGTCCACCTGCAGGGTTTAACATGACAATCCTTATGAGCTCCTCTTGGGGACATTCTCAACCTAGATCACTAGGACACAGTTTCCTTCTATAATCAACAACACACACTATAAGTGATATCATTTCCCAACTTATCAGGCTTATTGATTTATAGAACTAAATCTCACCCATTGATAAATTAAAGAAATAAATATCAAATATATGTGTTTGTTATTATATTAGGATTAAGAGCACACACTTCCATAATAACTGAGGTCTTTGTTCCTTTATAAAGTCAGTATAAAAGGAACGACCTCAAATGGTCATACTCAATACACTCTAAGTGTACTAGTGTAATTATATAGTTAAGATAAACTAATACCTAATTACACTACGACCTTCCAATGGTTTGTTCCTTTCCATCTTGGTCGTGAGCTACTGTTTATAATTTATAAGGAACCGATAACATGATCTTCTGTATGTGACACAACACACCATGTTATCAACAATATAAATTAATTGAGCAACTACATTTATCATAAATGTAGACATTTGACCAATGTGATTCTTATTTCTAGATAAATGTTTATACCAAAAGCTAGGCTTTTAGTATACACTCTAACAAAACCCTAACCCTAACTTGTTCCTCGCCTCTTGACTTGGACGTGCACCAGCACAAGCCTCCAAGAATCTTCAAGAACTGGCGGTGAGAGTTGTGGAGAGGTCGCTGTAGGCGTGGAGAAGAAAGCCGAAGAAGATCTATGAAGTTCTTACGAAGAAATCGTACGCCAACGTCTTTATCCAGCGCCAACGGTCGAATCTCAATCGATTGGATTGCTCCCAATCGATTGGGGAGGCTTTGGATCGATCGACCGATCAATCCAGAGTGCCTCTATGCTCTTGGAAATCGCCTGGATCGATCGACCGGTCGATCCAGGACTCATCGCGCGAGAACCCAGGCCGATCGATTGGGATGCTTTCTGTTCTCGCGACACTTCTCCCCAATCGATCCACTGATCGATTGGGAGGAGGCTTGTCGCGGGGACTCGCCCAATCGATCAACCGATCGATTTGGCATGAGCCAATCGATCGGATGCAGCTCATGGTTTTTTCCCAAAACCAAGTCCAAAGTCCCCTAAACCAACATCCGGTCAACCATGACCTGTTGGTACATCATGCCTAGCATCTGGTCACCCTTGACCTATTAGGTCTCCCTCACCAAGTGTCCGGTCAATCCCTTTGACCCACTTGGACTTTTCTCTTCGTGCCAAGTGTCCGGTCATCCTTGACCCACTTGGACTTATCTCCACCAAGTGTCCGATCAACCTTGATCCACCTAGATTTCCCGTGCCTGGCTTCACTCACCAGGACTTCCCTTCTGTCTAGCTTCACTCACTAGGACTTTCACATCTGCTTGGCTTCACTCACCAGGACTTCTCTTTTGCCTAGCTTCACTACTAGGACTTTCACATCTTCCTGGCTTCACTCACCAGGACTTTCTTTCTACCTAGATTCACTCACTAGGACTTTCACATCTGTCTGGCTTCACTCACCAGGACTTTCCTTCTGCCTAGCTTCACTCTCTAGGACTTTCACATCTGTCTGGCTTCACTCACCAGGACTTCCCTTTTGCCTAGCTTCACTCACTAGGACTTTCACATCTGCCTGGCTTCACTCACCAGGACTTCTCTTCTGCCTAGCTTCACTCACTAGGACTTCTCATCTGTCTGGCTACACTCACCAGGACTTTCCTTCTGCCTAGCTTCACTCACTAGGACTTTCACCTGACTTCACTCACCAGGAGTTTCCACACTGCCTAGCTTCACTCACTAGGTCTTTCACCTGGCTTCACTCACCAGGATTTTCTAATTGCCCAGCTTTACTCACCGGGACTTTCGTACTCCCTAGCTTCACTCACTAGGTCTTTCACCTGGCTTCACTCACCAGGATTTTTCAATTGCCCAGCTTCACTCACCGGGACTTTCGTACTGCCTAGCTCACTCACTAGGTCTTTCACCTGGCTTCACTCACCAGGATTTTCCAATTGCCCAGCTTCACTCACCGGGACTTTAATACTGCCTAATTTTACTCACTAGGTCTTTCACCTAGCTTCACTTACCAGGATTTTCTTCTCTGCCTAACCTCCTAGTTAGAACTTTCACGTGGCTTCATTCACCAGGATTTTCCAGTCAAGTATCCAGTCAACCTTGACCTACTTGACTCTCCTTCACATCTGAACTGGTCTACCTTGACCAAAAAGGGAATTGTACCAACAATCTCCCACATGAACAATTGCACGTGCAATCTCCATATATTGTCTCCATGTATTGTCAAACATCGAAACTCAAACATAAAGACTCAAGCTTGAGCCAACTCAAACTTAGTCAACCAAGTCAACCTTGACCTACGGATATTGCACCAACACATCTAAATTGAACCATGTTAAATAAAGCTATCTATTTATAAAATAAAAATAATTTAGCTTAAAATGTATCACAAAAAATGACAAATTCAAAGCAGGAACTGATGTTACTAATTGGCACAGACCGGTAGCACAGCAGGTGCTAGGGGCTGGCACAGGATGGCACAGCAGGCAGCTTGCAGCCGCTGGCGGCCAGTACAGCCGCTAGTTGGCGGCCAGTACAGCCGCCAGTTGGCGGCCAGTACAGCCGCCAGTTGGCGGCCAGTACAGCTGCCAGCAAGCAACTGGTGGCCCACGCGGGATTGCCAGCGGGCAGCTGCTAGCCACCACAAAGATCGCCTACGTTGGAAAGAAGGAGAAAGGTGGGGAGAGGAGCCTCGTTTACCTGTGATCGAGGAAAACGAGAGAGAAACTGCCGCGCATGGGAAAAAAGTGAAGTGCCGCTTTTGACCCGACATTACCGACAAAATTAGTATTCTGTCGATTACCCAAAGCAAATTCCAGACGGAATTAAAATTTCATCAGGAAAAAACCCTAAGTTACCCCAAATAAATTGGGTTTACCGACGGAGTATAAATTCCATTGGTAACTTAGGGTTTTTCTCAATGGAATTAAAATTTCTTCGGGAATGGAAATAATCACCGACAAATTATATAATCCGTCAGTATTTCCGTCAATATTGCTATATTTTTTTTATAGTGTACCCTTACATTGAGTCTGCAATAAATAGATTCAGATTAAACAAGGCACAAGTAAAGAAAAGGAAGATAGTTAGACCTGTAAATACACCTAATAGTTTACATTCTTACCATGATAATCCTAATCTCATAGTAGTATAATCTGTCTCGGTGATGGATCGATAGAATTGCTTTAAAAAAGATAATCCCAAACATAATTCTTCCTTAAAATGGAAATTGTGAGGTAGAAGAAAAAAATATTCTTATGTCACTATCTCTTATTTATTTATTTGATTATGACACATTTGATAATTTATATGTAATGATGCCTAAAAGAATAGATCTTTAGCAAGATGATCGATCGTTGGCCTCCATAGGATGATAAACTTTAAAAGAATTATTTATTGGGACTTTGATGTCCGCTAGAGGAGGGTGAATAGTGACTCACCCAACGTTTGCTTCCTACAATGGTTAGTATGCACAGCGGAATATGAAAATAAATACTAACAAGAGAAAGCAAACCTAACATATTGATTTAACATGGTTCGGAAATAAAACTTCTACTCTACGACTATCCATAAGGTGGAAGATCCCGATCCGTCGGTGGATGACTCCCCAGAAAACCTCTGGCTAGCTCACGTAGCTCCTTGTGGGTGGAGAAACCTCACCACAAACTCGCATAAGCACGCTAGGCACACAAGAGCACTTTAGAGACTCTAATAGGGATTAACCACATTTATTTTCGTCAACCATGTCCAAACACCCCGAGTTCTCTTAAATAAAACTCAAGAGGAAACACCTAGTTGTGTTTCCCACCACCAGTCGATTGATACAACCATCAGTCGACTAGTCCTAAGTAAAATTCGACCGTTACAAGTCAACAGTCGGCTATCAGTCGACTGATGAAAATACCAGTCGACTGCTGTAGTAACGCTACAATACACACTGTAACTTTATCTTGAGTACAGTCTCTCATGCACTTATCCTTGCCCGCACAACCTAGACCTAACCTTCTAGCCTCCTCCATTAGCCTCGCGTCCCTCAGATGTCTCCCCATCCTTTACGCCTTACCTTCTGGAGCTTTCTTCGGCCTTGTCTTTGTTGTCGGGTCTTCCTTTGCCAAGAGGTCGCGCCTTCGGGACTTCATCCATTACCAAGTCACACTTGGACTTACGTTGCTAAGACTACATGCTTGGACTTATATCGGGAAGACTCACCCTTGGGCTTTCCTCCTTTGCCAATATCACACTTGACTCTCCTTGTTGTACCTGTATTCTGCACACTCACAATGCATATCAAATACAACAATAAACCTAACTTAAAACTTTGCGCAAACATCAAAACCTAGGGTACCTAGATTACTCTAACAATTTATCCCTTTTTGATATTTAACAACCTGTTTAATTTAGGAAAACATAAATGCAATAACAATGTAAATCAACATGATATCTACTCATGCATATGTCATGAAACCAAACCTTAGGCTCCCCCTTCACCTAAGCTCCCCCTTTGAGCTAGGATTTCCTGCAAAGGTAAACTTCTCCCCCTCTGCCAATAAATGAGCAATCACTCCCCCTTCACTTAAGCCCTCCCTTAAGCTAGGATTTCTTGCAAAGGTGTGTAGGTTTTCCACTTAAACCTAAACTTCTTCCCCTTTTCCATACATCAAAAAGAGCTCCAACAATATTTTAATTATTGGACTCTTTGACCTCTAATGACCATAAACATCATGTATTAATCCTCCATAAGATTACATACATGTTCACTACTTTTTTGGTCATTTTCTAATGCTGAAAAATATTTACAGACTGTATCGTCGACTGTCATAAGTCCCAATCGACTATCATCGTCAAAATGAGCTTACAGAGACATTTTGTTCTCAAAATTACTATTACTAGTCGACAGGTACTCTATTTTGGTAAAAATCATCCTTTCTGACCCACATTCAGAAATGTGCCAAAAATTTCATAGACCTCCAAAAAATCTCAGATTTTTTTGGAGAGGTCTATTTTATTCATATCTACTTGAAAAAAATATATAAAAAAATATATTTATCACAGATCCTAAGATTGATGCAAAATTCAAAATTAGCTAAATGGTTCAATTGAACCATGACCTAAAATCCTAGTTTTGGGTTCCTCTTGATGTATCTTCCCATACTAAACCATAATGCATCCATAGCATTAGTTTATATGTCATCTATACATCAAAAACTAATTTCCATGCAATATGAACCCAATTCACATTTCAATGCATGAAACACATCCCAATTATGTCAACCCACTAGGTTAGAGACTTAAGTCTGTCTCTTAACCACTTGGCACATTTGATAACCCATCTACCATGGGTCCTAGAGGCTCTTCTTAACTTTAGGAGTCTTAACCTTAGTCACCTCTTTTCGTGACTCACCATTATGGCTACACCCACATGGTGTACCATAGGTGACACTTGGCCTACAAACATGATTTTCTTAACCTTGGACACTTTGTCTTTGATTAATTTCTTCTTGTCCTTCACTTTAGACACCTCATCCTTGCCATAATTATATGTCACCCTAGCATATTCCTTCTTATTGGCCTTGGATAATTCTCCCTTGTCCTTTGTCACACCTCTCTTACTAATGTCATGTGTCACCCTAGCACTTGACCTCCGCTTGGCATGAGAGGGACCCAATTTGACACGTTTGGATCTTTGATCACCCAAACACATGTCAAGTCCTCTAGGTCCAATAATAAACATATCTAGGACTTTCTCCATTTTTTCAAGCCTTACCTTCAAGGCTTGATTTTCTAATTCTAGGATTCTAACCCTTGAATTAACATGTCCACCTTGGACATCCCTAGACCCATCCACTTTCTTAGGCATATGTCTCCCCTTCTTGGGATTTATGCTTAAGTTTTCACCCACTTTCCTTCCCTTAAGAAAAGTGGTTCAAGTCTTATTATGCCTACCCTTAGTACATGATTTCCTAGGGTTATCTACCATGTTAACCCTACTCCTATAATTGTACTAAATCCATGATTATGCTTGGGTAAATAATCTATATTATTTCTAACAAGCATATAAGAATTAGAGATTGGATTAAACTTTAAAATAGGGATTACCTTCCCTTTTACCTTTAAAGCTCCTCCTTGAATTGATCTCCTCTTCTTTTCCCATTTCTTCAAGTGCGTCAATTTCTTGAGCTCTCCTCTCCTTGGGCACTTTGTGTGGTAGTGACCCCACTCACCACATGTAAAGCACCTAATGTGCTTCTTCTCCTTCTTCTTCCTACAACTCACATTAGTTTCTAAATTAACTTTAGTGAGTTTAGGGTTTACAACCTTTACCTTCTTGAGTGAAGGACATCTACTCTTGTAGTGCCCTATCTTACCACACTCAAAGCATTTGATGTGGTCCTTTGTGCTCTTCTTGATAGTTGAGGTGGAGGGTTGAGCTTACAAGATCTCTTATTCCTTGGATTGCTCTTCTTCCTCTTCTCTTGAAGATGTGAATGATTCCACTTCTTCCTCCCTTGAAGATGTGGATGATACCTCCTTATCTTCCTTCTCCTCCTCGGATGTTGAACACGTGTCAACATCTAATTGGTACTTCTCCTCTTGGACCAATGAGCCCTTCTCTTTGGGCTCTTCCACTACTTGGAGTTTTGTAGAATCCTCATGAAGCGCAATTACCTTTTTCCAAAGGTCACTTGTATTCTTATATTCACCTACATTCAATATCAAATTAAGAGGTAATAAATTAATCAAAATTCTAGTTACCTCATTGCCCGCCTCCGATTGCTCCGTTTGCTCCTCAGTCCAATACCGAGACCGGAGATGCTTTCCCTTCTTGTCCGTTGGAGCTTCAAATAGTTCCTCCAACACAATCCATTGGTTCCAATCCATTTGAACCAAGTCTCCAACCGCTTCCTCCAATACTCGAAATCATCTCGATCATAGGAGGTGGGATTCGGATATCCCATCCTAGAGGGCCTTCAGACTCCATCTTTCTCTAGCACTTTGCTCCCTCGGCGATTAGTCCGTAGAAGAGCGACCCACTTTGATACTACTTGTTGGGACCTTGACAACCACTAAAGGGGGTGAATAGCGGCTCACCCAACGTTTGCTTCCTATAATGGTTAGTATGCACAGCGGAATACAAAAAATAAATACTAACAAGAGAAAGCAAACCTAACACGTTGATTTAATGTGGTTCAGAGGTAAAACTCCTACTCCACGACAGCCCGTAAGGTAGACGATCTCGATCCGTCGGTGGATGACTCCTCGAAAAACCTCCGGCTAGCTCACATAGCTCCTTGTGGGTGGAGAAACCTCGCCACAAACTCGCACAAGCACACTAGGCACACAAGAGCGCTTTGGAGACTCTAATAAGGGTTAACTATCTCTATTTTCGTCAATCATGGCCAAGCACCCCGAGCTCTCTTAAATAAAGCTCGAGAGGAAACACCTAACTATGTTTCTTACCACCAGTCGACTGGTACAACCATCAGTCGACTAGTCCTAAGTGAAATTCGACCATTACAAGACAACAGTCGACTACCAGTCGACTAATGAAAACACCAGTCAATTGCTATAGTAACACTAGAGTAACGCTACAGTACTGATACAGTAACACTACAACACTGCTACAGTACACACTGAAATTTTACCTTGAGTACAGTCTCTCATGCACTCGTCCTTGCCCGCACAACCTAGACCTAGCCTTCTAGCCTCCTTCATCAGCCTCACGTCCTTCGGATGTCTCCCCATCCTTCACGCCTTATCTTCTGGAGCTTCCTTCTACCTTATCCTTATTGTCAGGTCTTCCTTTGCCAAGAGGTCGCGCCTACGAAATTTCATCCATTACCAAGTCACACTTGGACTTATATTGCTAAGACTACATGCTTGGACTTACACTGCCAAAACTCACCCTTAGACTTTCTTTCTTTGTCATGATCATACTTGGACTCTCCTTATTTACCTATATCCTGTACACTTATAATATATATTAAATATACTAATAAATCTAACTTAAATATTTATCTAAATATCAAAAATTAGGATATCTAGATTGCTCCAATATTATTTAGTTGAGAAGTTACTTTGAAAAACTTTTGGTCAAAAGGTAAAAATGGTGCCACAATTTTTTTTTAAAAAAAAGAATAATTTTTATGTTAATTTTATAGTCTAATGATCATATTTTATAAGTTATTCATACAAATTTACAGATCTTAAATATACTATACAATAGTTATGAAAATGACGTAAATTATGCATCTTAATACTATATGTCAAACTTTTAATGATTAAAATAATTTATATTTAATATTGATATTATTGTTTAAGATGATAGATGTATCTCTCGACCTAGAATATGATGTTTTTAAAAATGGAGATAAGTCTATTTTTCTAAATAATGCTAAACATAATTCTTTTTTGGATGGAAATTTTGAGGTTGAAGAAAACTAATATTTATATTTATTCTTATTTCATTTTCTCTTATTTATTTGATTGCGACACATTGGACAATTTCTATAGAGTGATGCCCAAAAGAATAGATCTTTAGCGAGTGGCCGGATTGAATTGTACCCTAGGGGGAGGATCAAACCTACGTTAGGGGATGAATAGCACTTTCTTAACGTACGTTGAAGGGTGGATCGAACGTACATTAGGGGCATTAGGGGATGAATAGCGTGTTCTTATTTACATATTAGTACGTAGCGAAAATAATAAAAGAGAAGAATAAAACACAAGATACACGCTGAATTTTACTTTCAATAAAATTATTAAACTCGAATAAAATTATTCAGCTGAATCAAAAGTGTTATAACAACTAGGTTAACTACTATAAGATCATAATTATTATAATAATTTTAAAGTGATCTTGATTAAATAAAAATAATTTTGAATAAATTTAAATATTTTTAATTAACTTGGTAAAATGAAAAATATATTAAACTCTATTTTAAAAATATTTTTAATGAAAATTAAGATGATAATGAATGAGGGTATCATTTTTTTCCCCACTTATTTTGCTATAGGCGGCGTCAACGACAGCAGTAGAAGAAAAGTTCAAGTTGTTTATCGCATCGCCGTTTCATCCTTCACTTGACTTTTCTTTAAATTATTATATATTTGTTGATCTAAATTGTTTAAAATTATAGTTGTGAGAAAGTAATACAAGTCAAGTAAATCCTTTGAGAACGTTTTAACGGACTAATCATTTTAGACTTAGGAAATTGTTAGTACGTGTATTTATGTGTCAAGATAGTTTTATATATTTTATAGATAATTATTTTATAAAGATAAATATTTATTATTAATTATTATTTTTTTTTTATGTATATGATTAATTATAAAATTTCACGGATTAACGAATATATTAATCTGAAAATAGTTCTTGATCGGATAGATATCTAAAAGAGACATGGATATTTAGACCAATGCTGAGTATGACTATGTAGAGATAGACCAAGGGATGGATATCCAAGTTATACTTAGGGGTGTCTTGATCTTAGAGGTACACTGGGCACGACCTGCTTAAGAGGAAACCACATATTAAGCATCATTAGTCATTCATTTTATGAACGAGTGTAACTGATCTTTTGACTTGAGACCTTCATTTATTTTATGTGTGAAATTATGTACTTTGATACCGTTAAAAGTAGTTTTTAATCAGATTGTGATTAATATAGTAGTTGAGTGTATGACAAAGCGTAGAGAGAATAGTGTTGAGTCAATAGAAGATTCATCACTCTCTTGGATTAGGAGTTAACATCTTGGTCATTTGATAGAGATATTAGTGACTCAAAATCCATGGTCATAAGAAGAATGATTTATCATTCAAGAGGAGTCTATTATATCTTGAAAATCAAGTAAAATAATTAATTTAGTAATAATGCATAATGTATCGAATTAATTAAGATATATGCTTAGATGAAAAGATTAAATTACACAGTAATCAGTTCGTGGTGGTTTATATTTTATGACTAATATTAATTTTATCATATTGGGTGACTAAAAACTATTGCTAGATGATTACCTTAGTCTGTGTATGGATTTACACGGTCTTCATATATAAAACTTAGAGGGTTTCACACATAACACGTGGATATGAATATTATTTATAATTGATTATTTTATTGAACAATAAAATTAATCAATTGATTATTTCAAAATAAGAATTAGTTGGATTATTAATTAATTCTGAAATATCGGAAGCTAGTCAAGATCAAGATTAAATATGGATTTATTTGATCCAAAGATGAGAGAATTCGAATAGCCATAATCATGATCATTAATGGAGAATTCGAAGAGTCATCGTAATAATGATTAATGAAGAATTCGAAAAGTCATCATAATAAAGATCATAAATGAAAAATTTATGGATGTCATAATTCTTCATCTTCCTAATTAATGGAGATCATAATTGAAGAATTAATGGAGATCTTAACTCTTTGTATTCCTTAGAGC
Organism: Zingiber officinale; assembly: GCF_018446385.1. Classification (NCBI taxonomy): domain Eukaryota; kingdom Viridiplantae; phylum Streptophyta; class Magnoliopsida; order Zingiberales; family Zingiberaceae; genus Zingiber; species Zingiber officinale. Next base: position 106,652,158 of record NC_056003.1, read on the forward strand.
TATAAGTAGCCATCCTTGGAAAGATTTAAGAAAAATTCCAACTCTCCATTTCTCCCTCGTCAACTTCTTCTTTGTTTTCTTTTATCGAAAGAGATCGATAGTGCTTCCAAGACTTTATCGATCCAAGAAACTAGCACCTAACGAATCATGTCAAATTCGTGATCTAGTGAGGGTGAATACCACTAGAAGAGTCACACGTGGGGCTCTTATCTGTTTGTGATATCATTCACATATATCGAAGATTCAAGGTATATTTTTATGTAAAATTATATGTACCGTGAAGAGATCCATAATTTAGTATATGTATTTTGCTGCGCTCCGATCCAAAAATAATATATATAATTTTTATGGTTGCCCAAGCCCTTTTAAACCCTTTTATCCCTTTCGATTATCAAATTGAGTTATTTTTAAGAGAAACAACTTTAAAAATAAATATATACAACATACATTTTACTGGACTGTCTATCCAGATTTCTATATTACTTATTTCACGTATTAAGGTTTTAGAATTTGGAAAACACCCATTACACTTCATCCTTTATCAGCAATCGACTGCTCATTCATTAATCGCCATCTGCTATAAACAGTCTACTAGATTTGTGATCAGCGATCGATTGACTATAATCCATCAACCGACTGCTAAATTTTCTATACTTTGATAGTACCATTACATAATTCGCTGTGCTAATTAAAAAAAAATTCATAGTTCTCTATTTAGGCTATAAAATTCATGTTAAAGATATAAAGAGTACAAATATTTCTGAGATGTCTTTAGGGTCATCAGTGAATTTTAATCAAACTTCTTGATGGCCTTAAAAATCTCAGAAACACTTCAAACAATAATTATATACTCCTAGGAGCCTTTTAAATGTAATCATATTCTTAGACTTAGATTCCACAATCTAAATTGAGACATGTGATTTTTTTTTTAACTTTTCATATCCTTAAAATAATTTGGCACAAGCTAGCTCATTAAAAGGTCTAAGATTATCATACTTACTTATGAACACCATCAAAAATTCTTAAGACTCCTAATTTAGACCATATTAAGATTTTAAAATTTTAGATATTGTAAGGTTATTAATGAGTTTTTGCAAAAACACACAGTTGGTTTTAGAAATCTCAACATTACTTCAAATGAGGATCATTACACTCTTAAAAAACTTTTTGAGTATAACTATGCCCTCAGAGCTAGATTCCACCACTTAAATTTAGGCATTTGGAGGTAAAGTTAAGTTTTGTTTGTGAGGAAGAAATTATTTGCATTTTCCCGCTTGATAGCACAATTTGGAGACAGGATGGAGCAGGAAGACAACGCTGCTATCTACTGAAGAATTAATTCTTTACAGCTCAATAATTTTAAATGATTAGAAAAGTTAATCAGAGATGAACAATATACAATATAATATAATGTAACAAAAAAAAATCAATCGTTTTTTCATCTATCGTGCTCAATTTATCCCCTTGCTTATCTTTTTTGTGTTCACTCTTCTAATTCATCAAATTTTGTGCTTTGAGTCATATTCAATTTATCTTTTTGTGAGCTCACAATAGCTTTAGCTTAAAAGATCGCGACAGCCAGACCGTGAGTTAGCGAGGAGATCGCAAGCTCATAATGGCCTGGCTATGAGATCATGGCTACTGTGAGCTCGTTGTTCGGCCCGCGGTAGTGGCTAGTCTAGAAGACCAGAGAGCTTGCTCAAGGAGTAAAGAAATCTTGTTCCAACTGACTCTCATCTAATCCATTTTTCATCGGTGTTCATCCTTGGTAAAAAGGGCATAATTAAGATAATAGAGGGTTTTCTTTAGTTATTTCTAAAGATGAATCAGAAGAGCATTGCTTAATTGGCTCCAATCCTCTTTTAAACTTAAGATGAATCCAAAACCAATTTAACTAAAATTTAATATATTTCACTTGAAGCTATAATCACATTTATATACTTATCCCAGATACACAACACAAAATAGGTAAATGTTTCGTATGGATCATCTATCAAACTACAGGAATTGATTTCAAATAGTTCACTCAATTTAGCAGCATAGCGAAAAGTCTATACTTCTGAAATTTCATTTCCTCTCCTTCCTGGAGAAGTTTCATGGTCAACTACATTATGCAACAGAACACCTTCAGATTCATCAGGCTTCTTGTGTCCTTTCACTGTCGTACCTCTAGGGTTCTTCTCACTACAAGAACAAAATTGATAGACAACACTTTAAAAGCGTTGTCTATATGGTTAAAAAAATATTTTTAAAAATACTATTGTTAAAAGTTTGCTCAAACACAACGTTTTAAAAGCGTTGTTGTTTATAGCAAAGACAACGCTTTAAAAGCGTTATCATTTTGCAAAGACAACGCATAACAAATGTTATCTTTTTTAAAGACAACACAAAAAAAACATTGTCTTTTTTAGCAAAGACAACAGTTTCACAACGCATAAAAAAGCGTTGTCTTTTTTATCAAAAGACAAAAGGTTTTAAACTATTGTCTTTTAATGCCAAAGACAAATAAGAGATAAATGAAAATGAATCTACTTCAATCAACAACATATTATTAAATAAACAACCAAGATAAATATACAAATTATCATCCTTACACTTTTATAACAAACATAATTACTTGCACACAATTTTTTTTTTAATTAGGAGACACTCAAAACTACTCCAATCGACTATATTTTATTGCATGAACTTAAAGGATCTTGATAGATGCTATTTATCCTCTTAATTTGAATATTCTTTATTCATTGGCTTTAACCATTTTCTCGCTTAAATCTCAAAGTCTTCTTGATAGTTCTTCGTCGAAGTACTTCCCAGCCACACCCTGAGGTTTAGATGCAGCGCCACACAACATGTAGTTGTTGCTCCTGTAATCATCCATACCCGAGATATTTAGCTAGAGTTTCTGAATACCTCTGTTCACCTTCAAAATATCTAAAAAGGCACTGCATGTAAAATTTCCATAATCTCAACATCTAATGAAAGACAACAGGAATAAACAAACGACATGTGAAATTTCCACAATCTCAGCTTCTATCATCCAAGAAGTCAAGATCTTTTTCCAAAAAAGTCAAGAAATTGATGCATTAGAACATAGTAAACTGGAATAAAACTACCAACTAAACATAAAGACAAATATACAGAAGGTAAATACCTTGCTAAATGACATGTAAGTTTGTTTTCTAAATAATAAGAGTTATCAATTGATGCATAAATACACGATCACAATATATACCAATCAATTGTTTAAAATCTGATCTTTTTGAAATACTTGTTCATTGTGACCCAACTACATGGTAAAAAAATAAAAAGTTAATGGTATAGTTGAATTGCAACCCTTGTAGTTGTAAGCTCCTCTCATTGTCAGAAAGGATGCATATGTCCATACAATGACGACACTAAGTGGAACCTAATAATAGAGGAAGAAACCACACTTCGGTATTAGATGCTATAAAGGTCTAATCAAGTAAACTAAAATAAAAGATGAGGCAAAAGGTGATACCACATAAATGAAGAATAAATGGTTCCCAAATAAGGATAGTCTTTTGAGGTACTGCCATTACATCGTAAAGACAAGATATTCATGAACATTCTATAGATATATCCTCTACATTAGTAAAAGAATGTCAAAAGGATGCTTAATCATTGCAGAGGGCAAACTGCTAATCAAAGGAGCATTCTACATAATTACCAGGAAGTGCTTCATAGTTCTTACCAGTGTAAAAATAAGAATCAATAAAATCAAAGGAATGTTGATCTCCACACAATTTCCAACTTGAGGAACAAAACTGAAATATGTCAATCCTATTGCAGCCACTGTTGGAGAAACTATGATTGGATTTATTAACCTGTAGAATTATAAGGAAATAGTAACACCGATAAGTCAAGAAGTGTGCCATTGTCATACTTCTTTCCCTTACTCGACATTTATATTTGGTGATAAAGGAGCCAAAGCATCTACCATTACGGTAGTTTTTTTTAAAGCATTTTATTATTTCATCCTTCAAAAATATTTCACATAACATTATTCTCTCTCTTTTTTTATGTCATTGGGTTCATGCAAACCCGTCATGATTGCTCCAACTCTAATACTAATAGAAACAATATACATGAAATAAAAAATTATAATGCCTTAGAAGAAGTGGCATGTGGCATGAGACCACTATAACCCAAACCAACGACTATAGCTCCTTGCAATTCCCTCATTATACGCTTAAATTTTTGCATTTGATCAAACAAAAAACTTTCTATGATAATCAAACAATAGAAGAGATAAAATGCAACGTTCAACAAGAAAACTAATTTCCTACAATTTAACAAAAAATGGGCATACAGGTTTGTAAGTTCTTATATAATGAGCTTCTAAATAGAACTATGTTATGGTGGTATATTCAAATTAGAAAATCACACCAAGAACTCTCTCAAGAATCAATCAGAAAGCAACTGCCATGGGAGCATCCATCTGCATTACTTAATATAAGAAGAGAACAATCTATTTTACTTCTATCATATAACCAGATTGCTATACTCGATAACTATTTTGTAATCTTATGATCATAAACTATTCATTAGGAGAGAAGCCATCATTAGGAAGTTGTCTCCCACTAGTGGTAAATATGAGTAGCCACAAAAGCAGTATAACAACTAAGATTGATCATTATTTATATTCAAACCAAGTGAAGGATCCTGAGTTTAAATATTCTCAATTACCCCAGTCCAAAAAAATGTTGGCATCAGATCTTTCCAGCAAAATGAACATAATCCATAGCAGATTCCAAAAGCTATCTATAAACCAAAATTTTAAATCTATGGAAAATGTGCAATTGTAGGCGTACCCTGCTTCACTCTTGCTTTTCATCATATGGAGCCCAATCAAGAAACTTGTGCCCAAGAAGTGACAAGGGCAAATATGTCTGTGATGAGCAATCCTTATGTTCAGGAGGATACATGTAATCTTTGCCATATTGCATATCCTTCATCAGCTTCGTTCGTGCATTACTTAAATGCAATGGTACCCCATCAATCCTCATTGCCCCCTGTTGACGCTCTTATCACCCTCTTGGCTTCCTTGTATGCTAGATAGACAACAACTGATTTTGGTGCAAGAGCAAGTAAGAGACACACTGAGCCAAACAGACGTACATTCAGGCATTCTAATAAAATGGCATGCCCTGGTAGCATGATGCAGCCTGAGGCAGTGCAACAGCATCAACATCGCAATGCAGAGATAGAAAGTCGATGCCCTCTTGGGCAACCGACATTGGACATTGAGTTGTGAACTGTAAGCCCTTATCAAAATCGAGATGGTTCTGTGGAGCAAACCCTTGATATGTTGCGGTTTGAGGGGCTGGAGGGCGAGGACGCGCGCTGCAGCGGGCAAGGAGCGAGGTAGTGAGCTGGAAAGAGGGGTTCTCGGTGGTGGCACCAATGAGAATGATGGAACTATCTTCGATGACGGGGAGGAAGGACTCTTGTTGGGACTTAGAGAACTGGTGGATCTCGTTGGCAAAGAGGACAGTGCGGCAACCATGAAATTGGGAACGACGGGCACCGTCGATAGCCTCATGGAGCTCTCGTACGCCAGAGGAAACGACGGAGAGGGTTATGAAGGCGTATAGGGAGGCGAGGAGAGTAGAGGAGAGGGTGACGAAGGCGTATAGAATCGTAGTAAATACCTTGAGTCGGGGGCGAAGGAGGAGAAGAGACGGGTCGATTGTAGTGGTCGATCGCCTTAGAGCCGGGATTTGTCGCTTGACGAAGGTGGTGTCGAAGAGATTGGGCAGTATGAATAGAGGGTGAATGAGGCGAAGGAGGCAAGAGATTAGGGCATTTGCTGTTTGATAAGGCGGGGAAACTTTGCCTGTGGTCTTGACTTAAAAAAATGTCGAGGGTGAGCTAGGAAATTTTAGGTTCAGCGGGAGAGGGATTCGGCAGAGTATCATGTTAGACGAGAGGAGTTCGGAGGAGAGGTTTACGGAGAGAGGTTTGTCGGAGAAGGGTTGGACGGAGAGGGCATAAGATGAGGAGACCAGTACGTATGCGTGAGAGGGATTCGAGAGGAGAAGACTACGCGTGAGTGGGGTTCAGTAAGAAAGATTCGGGAGAAAGTGAGTGCCGAGTGAAACTTAGGATTTTTCTACTTTTTAATTTTATCCAACAGTTTATATCATCTTTGATTTAAATGAAAACTTGACAATAGATAATATTTTTAAAAAAATATTATCGTAGACACTAAAAAAAAATATCAATAAATAATGCTTTTCAAAAAGTGTTATCTTTGACTCATAAAAATTACTAATAGACAATTGTTTATAAAAAAAAGTGTTATCTATTAGTAAGACAATAAAGAGATAGACAATGCTTTTCACTAAAAATGTTGTTAAAAAAAAAAGACAACGCTTTTTATAAAAAAAACGTTGTCTTTTAAGTGTTGTAAAATCTCAATTTTCTTATAGTGTCTTTGCCCTCTCAGCCCAACCGAGAAGCTTTGTGACGCCGAGTATAATATAGATTATTCTGGGACATGATGTTTTAGAGGAATTAATTAGAAAACAAGAGAGAAATAATGCTATAAGAAATGGCCCAAGCTAGGTTTCTTTTTTAAAAAAAAAAATCTTCTTGAAAAAACAAGAGCGGGAATAGAAGAATAAAAGACATGTAGCCATAATGTGGCTTAAGCGAAACCAATTGATTCAATATCAAAATAACTTATCCTAAATATCATCTAAGCATATGTTTATATAGCTCTCAAAACCCTAAAAAAAAAATCTAAACAGAGAAATAACCAACTAGACTTATTCCCTAAGATTTAGGATAAATTAACTAACATGACTTGATTCATAAGATTTAGGATAAAATTAAATATAATTAAAAAATTAATGAATAACCTAATTTGGATCTCCTCCTGCATCAATCGCCTGGAGTTGAAGAGAACTTGTTCTCGAGTTTAGGGTGAGTGTATCCAACTCCAGAGCACAATGACTTAGGTGTTTTATATTAAAAACATCAGAAGTTTTTAAATGACTGAGAAGACGCAACCTGTAAGAATTGTCATTAATCATTTCTAGTATCTCGCAAGGTCTAATCTTTTGATCTTTGAGCTTGTTGTATTTACCAACAGGGAAACGATCATAAGTTAATACAGCCCAAACCATATCACCAACGTCAAAAACAACCTGATGTCGATGTCGATCTACCCTGATCTTGTATTCGGTGTTGCTTTCTTGAATAGTCTGCTTAACTTACTCATGAATAACTCGTAGATGCTCATCCATCTCCTCAGCCTTGGGGTTAACCAGGGTCGTCTCAACCATTCTTAAGACCCTAGGTGGAAAAAATTATGATCTTAATATTTTTTAATAATAAATATTAAAAATATTATTAGAGACATTTAATTTTATTAGTAAAATTTAAAAGGACAATTTTATACATTATCAATGATTATTTATGCAATTGGAAGTAGTGACCAACTAGACTGCATAAGAATAACTTTATCTTAGTCCAACCTTACTTCTTAATTACTAAATTTTAAAAATAAAAAATATTTTATGTTAACTAATTTGACAACAAATAATAAATTACTGTAATATTATTAATATAGATTTTAATTGATATTTAAAAAAAAACTATCAATCAATTTTGTCTTTGATAAAGGAAAGTCTTAACGCAGTGGTAAAATTATTGTTGTGTGACCTAAAGGTAATAAGTTTAAGTAATAAATATAATCACTGCATACACTAGACCATTCCCAGAATACCTTATTAGTGGGAGCTTCGTAAACAAAGCTGTCTTTTTTTTTTTTATCAATTTTAACATTGATAAATTATCAATCAAATTTATTTAGCCAAAAATATTTAGCTAGTAAATATCAATGAAGAATTATTAAAAATATGAGTGCCCTAAACTCTAAACTCTATAAAAAATATCAATTAAATATAACCAATAAATATTTTAAATTTATAAATAAAATTTAATTTTGATTAGTAAATTAAATTTTTATCAGTAAAAAATTAAAACTTAAGAAGCAAATTTTAATAAAAAATAAAATAAAATATCAACTAAATCTAATTTTAACAATAAAAAATTAAAATTATTGATGAATATAAATTTTCACTAAATTTATTTTAGCCATAATTTTAAATATTTAATATCCAAACTCATATATTTTTAAATTAATATTCATATTTAATATATATATATATATATATATATATATATATATATATATATATATATATATATATATATATATATATATATATATATATAGATATATATAATTTGGTTCAGTATATAATATGCTTAGGTCATGCACTATTGCCTTGAGCCGGCCCAGGGTTAACTTGTCTTGGACGCGAAATAGGGACTAAATCTAGTACCCCAGATGAGTTTTGTCCGTAAACAACTTCGAAAGGACTTAAACCAGTGGTCCTATTCTTTGATTTATTGTATGCAAATTCTGCTTGAGGTAAAACCAGATCCCATTGCTTCGATTTGGTTCCTATGAGACATCTCAGAAGATTTCCTAAGCTCTGATTTATTACCTCAGTCTAACCAACCGTCTGAGAGTGATAGACGCTGCTGAAGTTTAGTTTCACCTCTAGCTTTCCCCATAAAGTCTTTCTAAATTAACTGACAAATTTAGTATCACGATCTAAAGTAATAGTTTACGGAATACCATGTAAATGCACAATCTCTTTGAAGAAGAGGGTGGCAATCCAAATCGCATCCATGGTTTTTCTACATGCCACAAAGTGAGCCATCTTGGAGAATCGGTCCACCACAACTAGAATAGAATTTGCAGTCCGTTGGGTGCGAGGTAAACCCAATACGAAATCCATGCTAATCTCGTACCAAGGTGCTTCGGGAATTGGTAAGGGAGTATACAAACCAACATTAGTGTGAATTCCCTTAGATTGTTGATAGACAAAGCAACGGTCCACGAAATAAGCTACATCACTGGTTAGCTTAGGCCAATAGAAGTCGGAAGAGATGAGGGCTAATGTCTTATCTCAACCAAAGTGTCCTTTATTATGCAATTCATTGATAATGTGTTGTCTCAAGGAATAGCCCGGAATGCATAATCATGGTTCACGAAATAGATAACCATTGTGCAAAATAAAGTCATTGTGAAGACCATTATTTACCTCTTGAAATATTTTGCCAAGAGAGGGATCATCAATATACATATCTGAAAATGATCCAAAGTCGGCAACCCTAATGCTCATGGTAATAAGTAGGGAAGAACAACGACTTAGAGCATCTGCAACACAATTGAGATTCCCGAATTGATGCTTCAACGTGAAGGTGAACTCCTGCAAGTAGTTTACCCACTTGGCGTGTCGAATACTCAGCTTGTGTGGGCCATTGATGTTCTTGAAATCTCATGATCAATGAACAAGATAAAATTTTTCTGCACAAGATAATGATGCCAATGTTTCAAGGATTGCACGATAGTGTAGAATTCCAAGTCATAGGTAGAGTAATTTTTCTTAGCACCAGATAGTTTCTCGCTGAAGAAAGCAATAGGGCATCTTGATTGACTTAGAATACCAGCAATGCCAATGCTAGATGTGTCATAGTTTACTTCGAATAGTTTATCAAAATCTAGAAGTGCTAGAATGGGTGGTGCTTCTATCATCTTTTGCTTCACTAGTTGAAAATTAGTCATAGCCGCTTTATCCACTTAAACTCGCACCCCTTGAGACACTCAGTGATAGGAGTAATTAAGGAGCTGAAATTCCAAATGAATCTACGGTAAAAAGAGGCTAATCCATGAAACTTCGGACATCGTGAATGGTTTTTGGCTGCGGCCACTCTAAGATTATGTTTATGTTTGATGGATCTGCACTAACACCATCAGTAGATACTATAAATCCAAGAAACGAAACTGAGGTCGTGCAGAAAGAACACTTCTTGTTGTTGATGAACAATTGTTCTACCTTTAGCTTCTCAAAAATAGTGCGGAGGTGATCAAGGTGCAATGCTCATGTCAGGCTATAAATGAGGATGTCGTCAAAGTATACAACCATGAATCTTCCCATAAAAGGTCGCAAGACCTGATGCATGAATTTCATAAACGTGCTAGGTGCATTGGATAGTCTGAAAGGCATGATCATCCACTCGTACAACCTATGTTGTGTCTTGAAGGCGGTCTTCCATTCACTAGGGGGGTCGCTAAGGTAGCGGATCTACCTTTTTTGAAGGCAGTCTTCCATTCATCTTCGGGCTTAATTCGAATCTGGTGGTATCCACTCCTAAGATCGATCTTGGAGAAGATCTTTGAACTAGAAAGTTGATCCAACATGTCATCTAAGCGAGGAATCGGAAATCTATATTTCATCGTGATTTTGTTGATGCCTCTGCTATTCATACACATGCGCCACGAACCATCTTTAATTTCTTTGGCATGAGTAGGGCAGGGACTGCACAAGGGCTCATACTCTCACGAATATAGCCTCGTCTCAATAGCTCCATAACTTGTTGTTGTAGTTCTTCGGCATCCTTAGGGCTAAGACAGTATGTCGGCCAGTTAGGTAAGCTTAACCTCGGAACAAGGTCAATCTGTATGGAATGTCTCTCATAGGGGGAAGTCCCAGAGGAAGGTCTTCAGCTATTAAATCAACAAAGTCGGATAGGAGTTGTTGCACATCAGCTGGTAAATCTGAGTCTAGGTCTATTTCATCGCTTTTATAAGGAAGCAAAGCATAGACCATGTCTTCGTGCTTCATCTCATTTAAAAATATGGACATAGAAAGTAGTGTAGAGTTATTGGTTACCAAATTTGAAGGTGTTCCTTCTCGTCGAGGAGCCAATACGATATTCCTCCCTTTGATGTTGAGGGTGTACGCGTTCTTCCATCCATCGTGGATGACGCTACAATCATATTGCCAAAGTCGTCCCAACAATACATGACATGCGTCCATTGACACAACATCACACCATGCTTGATCGTAATATTTGTTGCCAATAGAAAAAGTTAAAAGGCACCTCCTATTTACGGTTACCTCACTCCCTTTGCTCAACTATGACAATTTGTAGGGTTTTGGGTGACGATCCATCTTCAACTGCAGCTTTTGCACAGCTTCTTTAGATACAATATTTTCACAGCTTCCACTATCAATAATCATCTTTCAAACTTTATCTGCAACTGTGCAAGTTGTGTGAAAGATGCTAGTTCTCAGCCAATTCTCTTCTGATTCTTCCTTAGGGACCAGTAGGCTCTTACGTACGACGAGAGTCTCATGACCATCTCCATAAAGAATCTCGTCATCGATATTATCGTTGTAAATCAGCTCATTAATTTGTTCAGATTCATCCTCCATGTCTTCCTCAACTAGCAGAGTTTTGTTTTTTTATTTAGGAATCTTTTACAATCTAAAGCTCAATACCCCTGTTCACCATATCAAAAACACTTGATAGAGGTCTTAGAATTACCTTGTGGTGGCTACTGGGAAGGGCGCAACTCCTAAGGGCGAACAACTCAATTGTTTTGATTGCTTTTATTTGTTGATCTACGGTTTAACTATTTTTCAACCACCAAAGCTCGCTGATAAGCCTCTGAAACAGTCCTAAGTGAGTGGAGGCTCAAGGAATCTTATAAGGGTTGTCGTAATCCCCCTAAATATCACATTGTCGTTTACTCCTCAATTTCAGATAGATTGTTCCTAGCAATAAGCTGATAGAATTCCTCCGTATAGTCGTCGACGGTTCTTGCCCCTTGCCTCAATGTATAGAGTCATTGAAACAACGATTGCTCATAACCAAAGGGAAGAAAGTGGGTTCTCATAAGTTTTTTTCATTTTTCCCAATCAGTGATTTTAGATTTACCTTATCTCTCTCGTGATCGCCAAAGCTGCTTCCACCATGCTGAGGCTCGGCCTTTGAACTTGATAACGATCAATTTTACTTTGATGTGATCAGGTACTTCCTTCTACTCGAAAATCCTTTCTACTTCACTGAGCCAAATAATGAAGTCTTCCACTTGTAATGTGCCAAAAAAATTAGGAAGATCAACTCGGAAACCAAAGTCCCCATATCGTTCCTCTCGACTACGGTGTTCTCGGGACGTAGTATGACGATGATATGGATTCTCAATAGTAGACTTAGAGTTATGATCAGAAATCTCACGATCTTCAAAATCCCGTACTACCAGACGTTGGGTTAATTCTGCAACTTGCTTATGCAAATCCTCAATCATCATTACATCCTAGATATTACGATCACGGTGTTCGGCTTCCTCATTCGGAACCTGCCTATTGCGATCATGACCATGTCCACGATGACCCTCCATTAGATCTTAATGAGCTCTGATATCAACTGACGCCGAGTAGAATATAGATTATTCTAGGGTGTGATGTTTTAGAGGAATTAACAAGAAAACAAGAGAGAAATAACGAAATAAGAAATAGCCCAAACTAGGTTTTTAAAAAAAAACTTTTCGAAAAAACAAGAGCGGGAATAGAAGAATAAAAGAGATGTAGCCGTTATGTGGCTTAAGCGAAACCAATTGATTCAATATCAAAATAACTTGTCATCAACATCATCTAAGCATATATTTATATAGCTTTCAAAATCCTCAAAAAAAAAAATTTAAACGAAAAAATAACCAAGTAGACTTATTCTCTAAATAAATTAACTAACAAGACTTGGTTCCTAAGATTTAGAACAAAAATAAATATAATTTAAAAATTAACGAATAATCCAATTTGGATCTTCACTTGCATCACTTTGTTTGCACATTTTCGTGGAATATGACCTTATGAGTTCCCCATTTGAATTTCAAAAGAAAATTAGATATCGAACAACTAAATTTTGCAAAAGAGACACATGAAGGAGAAGATGAGACCAAAGCTCACCTGAGTAACAATGACATAGAGTGGAAGAGTGCTATAGCCGCAGAGGAGGTGGATCAACGCACTGGAAGGCAGGAGATAATGAATTAGATGACATCGTGACTCTTAAAAATTGAACACGTTTCGGACCGATCTGATCACACTTCGGGGGATTACAAAGCCTACTTTCCCCATGATGCATGAATCGAAGCCATATGTTGTCTGAATGACCGAGAGAATCATGAATGAGTATCCTTATCGATCGACCAATACTAGTGTTTTCAAATAGTTGTGACAGGGATCGACGCAAACACAAGGAATTAAGAATAAAGAAAGAAGTTCTATGCATGAAAATGAGCATAAAATTGCATAGTCATGATTTTTAAAGATTCTCTACAAAACTGAAGCATAATTATCCACTGGTGTTGCTTATCAATATCCAGAAGAAAAACGAAATCTCAAAGGCATTTTGGAAAAGGATAAAGTGAACCAAGGAGATGACAATTTTCGGTCTGTGAAACTAGAAGAGATGGTCCGAAGGAGTAACTACAAGTCGCCTGCTATTGCAGAATGTATCTCGGCAACCACATGGGTCATTGAGTAATGATATGTTCTAATTTGGTGCCAACAGCAAGCACAATCTGTAACATGGCAAACAAACTCAATATTTACAACAATTAATCAAATTATAGATGAACGATGAACTCGAGATGCAAACATCGATGAGAATTTTTCTCTCGATAAGAGGAATACATTATACTTACAATTAGAGGAATAAATTATATCCAAAAATATGAATTCCAACCTGCACAGAAAAGAAGCAATCTTAGATGGATCGAAGTACATGAGACTAGATAAGAGATGAACTTGCTAAAGAACGGTTGTTTCAAACAAGTTCTATACTAATAAAATTCTCCTTTAGTTCCCTTCTCTAGTTCTCGTCTCCTCTGCAAATCATCGGCTACGGTATTTCTATGACACCCATATGAAATATCTAGATTAAACTCAATTCACCAGCAATATTCAATGCTAAGAATATCATGACAAAAATCCACAAGTACCAACTGCACAACAAAGAACGAAAACAGATTTGATCGAATATTATTATGTGATCTTTAAACTAATTCAGTTTTTAAACAAGCAAGTATGTTCATTCCATTGGCAAATGCCTTATATCGGCAACCTTCTTGAAATCAAATTCGAGGACTCGTATCATATATTTGTAGAAGTTGAATTTAGGAATTGACTTGATGCAGATAGAAAAATAAATCGAGAAAGTAATTTTAATGATTTAGACATAAGAGTAAATCGTGAAAGTAATTTTAATTTTTTATTGTTTTTGTTCGAGTTAGGTCTTTAGGTACTTTTGATAATTTCATCTTTTTTATATTTTTTTAGGTTTTGATTCTGTATTTCCTTCCTTTGCATCTTAAGCTTTATGGTCTATATAAGCATCTTGTTTAATCTTTAAACATAGTTTTAATTAATGCTATTTTTAGCGGTTGTCTCCCCCTTCGAACGATAAAGTTTTCCTTTTTACTAGTATTCTTGTGTGAATCAATAGGGATTAGAAGATCGTTTCCGGTATTGATGTGTGAATTAATAGATTTGATAGTTGTTTCTATTATTCGTGTGTAAATCAACGAAACCGATAGTTATCTATTGCATTAGCTTAGTATCAGAGTCGAGATGTTCTTGTGCCGCCGAGAAGACAACAACGTGTTGACGATATCAACAAAGTATACAAATGCGATATTGAGTAGCAAGTTCGAGCTATTAGTGAACGGATGAACGGACTGTAGGGTTTATGGAACAAGTTGCTGAAAGGATGGTAACAATTATTGAAAAGCAAAATGGATGAAGTCCAATCCAATGCAAAAATAATCACTGGACAACTCGGATCCAATTTACGACGAAGAGGAGGAGATACTGGTGCCACATCAAGAGTTTATGGAGCGATCTTGGGTGGCCATGGTGATCTGTTTGAGCTGGGGGAAGACATGCCGTGGTGGATCCGGACTCAGGCTCCACTCTCTGTTGCTCCTGAGGCTTCGAAGTCTCCACCTACGAGTTCTGCCACCAGGCCTTTACCTCTGACTGCCAGGCCACTGGCTTCCTCCACAACATCACCGATTTTGACTACCGCCAGTGAAAGCTCCACCGTGCCCGATCCCAAATAGAGGACCTTAGCCTCGGCCTCTCATCCCTTCTAGCGACCGATGTTTCGGACCTGATCTCCGACGCCACTGACAGCTCCTTTGGCGACGGTTAGTGGTGACCTCATCGCTGCCTGCGCCTACATCGTTGCGCGACGCCACCGCATCCCTAAGTATTAATAATATATATATATATATATATATATATATATATATATAGAGAGAGAGAGAGAGAGAGAGAGAGAGAGAGAGAGAGTTTTGATATGCTGGGCGACGCTTTGTGCGCGACCGTGAGTGACGCGTAGACATGGCACCGCCAGCTCAGTTTCACTACAAATAAAATAATCCACTCTCTCCCTTTCTCGCCTTTGTTCAAAATTTCGGCGGCGCTTATTACCAAAAATAAAATCTCCCTCGCCGCTCTCTCTCTCTCCCTCCCTCTCCCTCCCAGCTCTCTCTCCCTCGCTCCCGGTCCCCTCCGGCGTCCGTCCTCCGGGCGACCTGACGCTTCCCCGGAAAGTTCAATATTTTTTGTCTGGCTCGCCGCCTCCCCCCCTTTCCCTCGATCCCTCCGTCGAAACTCGTCCCTCGCGCACTCGGCCGGAAAGTTGCTCCGGCGTCTTCAATCGCAGGTCTACTATGAGATCCTACCACCTCACTCCAATTTAATTTCTTAATCCATACCGTTATTACCTTGTGAAATCGGTATAAAAATAGCTGTAATAATTGTATAAAGATGCACCGTGGCTTTGCTCCCATTTCTAACCGTTGCATCAACTACTACGACTGATGAAACCGTGTTTGTAGGATATGACTTGGATTGGTCGTGGTAGAAGGTCGGAAGGACTTATGCTACGACCTGGATGGTCGACGGCTCCAACAACCGCCTGCTCTCCGGTGGACTTTCATTTGCTGCTACAAGGTGTAGCAGCTTCATGGGGAGGAAGCTACTACAACGTGTAGCAGTTAACTGTGCATGAAGCTGCCACACCTTGTAGCAGCTACCTTGTCATTTTCTAGCAGAGATTAACATACTCGGTACCCATAGTTTTCATATTGTCTATATCAACCCGATTCAAAAATTATTTTTTAAAAAAATTTTCACTACTTCAGCGCCTTTCCTGCTACAGATTGATTGGAATTCTCTCTCCTTCGCTCCCTCTGTCTCCCTCGTCTTCGTCGAAGGTCGTCCGGCTGACCACTTGGGCCCCTGCCGGGAAAGTGAAAGGTCGGCTGCACCAACCACCTGCTATCCGGTGGACTTTGATTTGCGGCTACAAGGTGTTGCAGCTTCATGGAGACGAAGATGTTACAACGTGTAGCAGTTAAATCTGCGTGAATCTGCCATACCTTGTAGCAGCTAACTTGGTTAGTCGGATTTCTAGCCCCTCTATTTTCTAGCATAGATTAACACTACACTTTAGCCATAGTTTTCATATTGTGTATATCAACTTGATTGAAAAATTATTTTTGATGCATGACTTTTCGCTCTTCAGCGCCTTTCCTGCTACAGGATGATTGGAACATGTATATACATTTGATTTAAAAAATTTTAAAATTTTTTATGCTTCTGCAGGGCCATGTGTTTAGGTTTGCTGCTACACGGTGTAGCAGCTTCCTAGACTAATAACTTGCTACACCTGTTTGTAGTTGTATATCATATTGCTTAAAGGCGCTGAAAAAAGTGATATGTGATGCTGCATCGGCTTTGCTTTGGTTTGTAAAACGTTGTAGCAGCTACTATGACTAATAACTGCCACACATTGTAGCATTTACATATACATGTAGCTTCCACAACTTGTTGCATTTACCCAAATTTGTATTTCTTTGTTATTGTTTTATTTATCTTTAAAAAGTTTGTAAGTAACTTTCATGTTTCAGTAAATTATAATTTATTGGATGTATGTGTGTAGTGTTTACCGCTAGTAAAACTATCAGATGTTGTAGCATCATGCTACCTCGTGTAGCAGCTCTTAATGAGTATAAATATATTTGGTATTAATACGTGTGACCGGTGTGGCCTTAGCAGATCACGTCACGTCACCGAATTAGATTGTACATCGTATATCAGCTAATCCTCACTAATTGCCATATAGTGTAGCAGCTAATATGCGTTATATGGAAATGATGGATCAGTGATATGTGCAACAATAACTTAATCCGGTGTTTACAAATAGAGTAATATATGGTAGTTGCCGCTACAAAATATAGTAGCTACTTAGTACGAGGATAACACGTTATAGCACCATACATTTCACTAATATAATTACCTGAGAAAATAATGTCAAAACATTTACATTTCACTAATATAATTACCTGAGAAAGTAATGTCAAAACATTTACATTTCGAGGGCATGTTCAGATATATTTTGCACAATGTTCAATACATCTAGGATCGCCTGTATTACTCTCTTCAACTTAGAGACTAGAGAGTAATAGTACCTATCCTCAGAACAGAAAGGGCAAGGTGTTAGACCCTACAAGATTAGTGCAAAAATTATAAGATAAATATGCGTCCAGATTGAGTCATATAGGTACACAAAAACATGATTGTACCAGCTATAGATGTCAAATCTTCTTCATACGATTCGTGGTCGTTGGTATTATCCTTCTCTGTAGCATTTGATCTAGAAATCGTATAGTTATTTAATATATTGTTTTTGGATGATATAAATTGATATGCGCAGCTAAATATGTATGATCTAAGGTGATAACTAATGGACGCATACTTCTGCTGCAGTAAAGGACAATTGCGCTTGTCGTGTGAGACACCTCGGTGACCGCATCCACGACATAGCCTCGCTTTTGAGGTTGTTGTCTCTTTTAACGATTTCAATCGTTTTCCACACCCCTTTGCCCTGACCAAAGAAGTGTCAACAATAGAGGGCCCCCCATCGATGCCTTGGTTTCTTTGACTTTGGTTGTCATTTTTACTGCTAATGTTAAGCTTTTGAAGTTTACTGTATATACAATCGAATTGATCATCCAACATGTTTGTCCCCTCATCAGTTAAAGATGCAACATCAATAACTACTGAAGCTTTATAGGATAGCCTAGAGTGTCTTGCCATCAACTTCGCATCTGGAGTGTCGATGGAAGATTGCCCACCAAAGTCATAGATTGCCCCCACCTTGGCATTTCTTGTCCATCGGTTGAGTATGTACTTATTAGGCAGTAGAAACACTTGGTTAATACGGAAAAATGCTAACATATACCTACATGGAATACCCTCAAATTCAAATTTACTACAACTACACGATATGTAGTCTGCAAGTTTGTCATGTGTGAGGACCCTTGGCTTTGCAGATGAACCACTTTGAAAATTCATGACATGGTAACCCACTAAATCACCAACCATAGATGCTTGTTGCACATAATAATCATGACTACACTCATTTCACTTTGAAAGTCCAACCATTTTTTTTTGTGTACACCCTGACAATTTGATATTCCATAGGCCAGTTTGTCTTAATCTTAGGTTGCTCGACCATATCAATATGGTCGGCAACTAACTCATTGTGTCGTTGGTGTCGCAATGCTCTATTAAAACGTGTGATAAAATCCATCAATGAGTTCTTATGTGATACATACTTCTTGAAAAATGAATGTGAGCTTTCAGATCGCTGACTGCTTGACATTCCAGTAGAAAAAACATGGTTAAAAAATAATGGGACCCACCTTTGTCTTATTTCATACATCAATGTTAACCAATCATTGTTCTCCAATCCAGAACACATGATAACTTCTTCCCATGTCTTATCAAATTCGGCTGGGATGAGGAGTTAACAATTACATCCTTTATCATTTGATAGTAGTTGCGAAAATTCAAGGGGGGTAATTTATCTTGAAATTTATTGAGTATGTGCCACAAACAATACCGATGCACTGTTTGAGGTAAAACCTGGCCAATGGCCTTCGTCAACGCTGAATCTTGATCGGTGATAATCACAGTTGGTGGACCTTTAGGCATTTCTTCAATGAACTTTGTAAGCAACCAAACAAACAACTCAGTTTTCTCATCACTTAAAAAGGCACAACCGAATACGATGCTCTGATGATGATGATTAACTCCTATGAAGGGTGCGAAAATCAACCCATATTTGTTGGTGTTATAGGTTGTATCAAATACAACAGCATCACCAAAGACGTTGTATGCCCTCCTTGATACATGATCCACCCAGAAACACCTAGTGAATCTTCCTGTTGAATCAATCTCATAAGCATAGAAAAAGGCGGAATTCTTCTCTTTCTCAGTTGCAAAAAACTCAATCAGTGTTTCAGCATCAATTCCCTTTTGTTCATCCCTTAACTCTCTCTCAAAGTTTCTAATATCCCGTTCCGTGTAACCTAGAAACTCAGGGCCTCCAGAATCTATCTCCAATAATCGGACTTGTTGACAAGTTGGGATATTAGCTTCTGCAAACTGCTGCATCAAAACTTTCTTGGCTTCAGAAACATGGCGATGTGAGCGGAGCAAATGCACCTTCGAAGGTGTTGAGAGTGGATGATTATGACTTTCCAAGAATTTAGTGACAATCCAATTTGCCCCGGTCTGTTCTTTAACAAGTGATAGTTTTGCCCTACATCCAGTCCTTACTTCCCCACGTGCTCTTTCCTTTACACTGTCAACTTGAGCAACTTTTTTCCATTTTTCATCTGTATGTCCTTCTTTAAAGCATACAAATTGTTTCCATCCAACTTCATTTGTCCGCTTATTCTTCTTACTGTTGCCTAATCTTGCACTAAAGCCGGATTCACGTGCATATTGATTATAGAACGCGAAGGCCTCCTCCGATGATGGAAATTCCATCCCAATCTGTGGTTTTCGATCTTCCCCCACTTGGGGATTGTATAGGTGAGGACCCTCAAAGGTATCTGCCATTGCTAGAGGATGACATATTTAGGACCGATTGTAGGTATGAATTACAATCAATGATGATGACTAATTATGTTAAAATATTAAATTATGGAAATGGTTATATGATTGAAGATAAACGATAATCTAAAAGGCGAAAATATTCCATCTGAACCCTTACCGTCGTAACCCTATTCCCAAAGTGAAGAGTCAAAATAACTTACAAAAGTCGAAGAATCGAAGGCGGAAACAAGATGTCACAGTGAGGTTGGGGGGAGCTGCGACGATCTCGACGGTCGAACTTAAGATGGGAGAAGCAGTTTCTATAGATTAGCTGATACACTCAGTAGCAGTTTCTATAGATTAGTTGCTACACATTTTCGGAGAAGGCACCGATTGTGAGCTGCTGATTTCTTTAGCAATTTATTCGAATTAGTTTCTAGACATTGTAGCAACTACCCCCTATATGGAGATGCAACTCGTGTATTGGTTACTATCGATTCAGATTCTCTTTGTAGCATCTACTACATAATATATACAAGGAAACAATTAGTATGCTTTTCGCCTTTCCCAGATACCTCACAGAAATCAGAGTAATGACACCAGCTAGTTGGCAGTACTTGTAACTTGTTACAACCGTAACTGCTACAACAATAAGTTATAAGTTTTTTGTCAGTCGTAACTGTTATATCATCACCTTAAGTATATTTACATTTCTCCTGCCCCATCCGTTGCTACATTGGTGTAGCAGCTATAATGTTGTAGTTGCTACAATGTGGACCTAATAGCTGCTACACTTTCTGCCTTCTGGTAGCTTGTTAAGAGGTGATGTGACACTATGTCGCAGTTCCGGCCGAATAGCTGCTACACTTTGAAGTAGCCAACGGTCGAACAAACTATTTCATACAATTAACATCTTAGAAATATAGTTTGGAAATAAATTTTTACAAACCTTAACACCTCCAATAAATATACAGACGGACGTGGTCTGTGTTGGTTTAGTTACAGACCAGTAACTGATACACCTTAACGTAAGTTAAAATTATTATCACCGACTCCTCCCAGAGGTGTTAATATTGGAAGGGTAATTAAGTTCCTACAATGGTGTTTCTGTCTGCCACAACGTAGCTGCTCCAGTGTGGACGTCAGTTCCTGAGGTCGCGTGCTTGTTCAAGTATGCATTAGTCCACTTGAATATGTCAGTTCATGCTTCTACGATACACTTACGACACAAAATGAGAATGAGAATAATAAAAAAAAATTCATGTGGTTAACAATATATTGTAGTAACTGCTACATAATGTAGTAGATACTTAGTACTTGGATAACAATGTATAGCACCCATACATTGAATTATTACAAAGACAAAAGCTAATAATGTTAATACATTTACATTTCCATTACATCAGTGGTCATATATTGACCAGTGTTTAAAACCTCCAACAACACCTACTGCTCTCATACTAGCAACGTCATATTCATATAGGCCAAATATCATCCACATTCATCTCCATTCGGAAACACCCTTCATCAACCGTACAAAGTGTTGTGACCAGTAAAGTGATTGTATTATTTTCCACATGCCTCGCATCCTTTGTGACTGGCTGGGAAAACTTATTCGAGGCCATCATCCTCTCCCTAATGTACTCCAGCAGCCAAACCTCATCAACATACACACATCAGGGCTTGACGATGGTGTTTAGAATGAGGAACTAATTTTACGAGTATGGAACCATAATCTAGACCGTGGAAGGATACATGACCGCTTTGTCTTGGCCAAAATGGGAGCTTGATACACCTCACGTCACTTGGTCATGGATGGTCCAAGTTCGAGGAGGAGAGAATCACAAAGAATGTGCTCCATGATGATTCCTCAAGGCGATGAAGAAGCACTTTGTTGCGCACACATGATTTAAGACAGAAGTGAGAAATTTGCATGACCATCCGCCTATCATCCACGTATGTTCATGAGAGCTAGACGATGATGATTGTATTAAGGAAATAGGATTTAACATATGGAACTGTACTCTAGAGTGTAGAAGGCTAGTTGACCGCTTTGCCTTTTCTGATTTGGGAGCTTCATGCACCTCCAGCTTTATATAGGAAGGCATGGATGGATTGACGGAGGTGGTGCCGAGAAAATGTGGGCAACCGATGAAACTGCTACTCATTACCCTTTGCCACATTCATGAACGTTGCGACCCTCAATTATAAAGAGAAATCAGGTGCAGGCACGAGCCCAAACAAACCTGACTGACAAAGCTACTTAGAAGAAAACGAGGCAGGGGTCATTAATTATGCCAGCTATGTATAGTCATATGGGTGATGAGTCTGCTCTGAGTGGTCATTCTAGGGTCGATGCCTGCTATGAGTGGTCATTCAATAGACCCTCAAAGATTTATGCTACGATTACAAATTTTTAGAGCAGCTGCAACGAGCGTTAATGCCTAAGCATTAACGTCGACGTGGCACTTTTTTTTTACTTCTGCAGAGATACGTGGCATTTTTTTATTTACTGTAGCATTAACGCGTTCAAACTTATGAACGCGTTAATGCTGCAGATGGTAAAAAAAAATAATTAAAAAATACACAATAACGCTTCATGCGTTACACTATTTAAGCAGCTAGGACCCTAACATCCTACAACGTGGAGTAGAGGCGAGTTATGCGTGGATATTTTGCTGCTACAACGTGTAGCAGCTAATTGAAAGGTATACTGGTACAATGTAGAGCATTTACTTGATAGGTCATAATGTCATATCATTTTAAGTTTTGTCTCCAATCTTATGCTACCATATTCATTGTGGCCATGAATATAAAGGGTAGTTGGTTCTGTTGGCGCTAGGGGTGAGCAGTCAACCCGTCAAACCGACTAACCCGCTTATATCGACCCGAACCGAACAAAAAAAAAAATAATCCGCCGGATATAGGGTTGGATGTAGGGTCCTGATATTGCATTATCTGATCTAGTAGGGTCAGATAGTTTTTTATCCCAATAACCGAACCAACCCGATCCGCGATCACCCCTACTTGTAGCAACTACTGTTGATAAGCTGCTATACGTTGTAGCAGCTACTGCCGATAAGCTGCTACATGTTATAGTAGCTATTTCCGATTAGCTACTACAACGTATAATGAGTAATGTCTATTATCATTTTAAAATATTTTATTTTTTTGTTGTACTTATATTTATATTTTATATTTCATTGGATATAGGGTCGGATATCCAAATAACTGACAACCCATCGGATATCTGATACATAAGAACTGCCGGATATAGGGTCGGATGTAGGTCCTGATATTGCATTATCTGATCTAGTAGGGCTGGATAGTTTTTTACCCTAACAACCGAACCAACCCGATCCGTGATCACCCCTAGTTGGCGCTATACTTTAATCCTCACAAAGAACACTTCATATAATAAGACATTTTAGACCATTCAATGAAGAAAATCCAGCTACTACATCACTGGTACTAAGCTGAAAATCCTCAGTCTTTAAATTACCTATATAAATTTATATAATCTTGGTTGTATTAGGTTATTATATTTCTTTGGATAAACATAATCATTTAAACATAAAACTAATAAAAAAGTAAATAAAATTACTAATATATATAAATTTGGATGAAAAAATTATATAATAAATTAAATAAAATAATAATAATAAATTAAAAATCTTCAAAATTAAAAAAATATACATTAAATAAAATCAAACAAAAAGGAAAAATAAGGATACAACTGTCATTTGACAGTGAGAGAGACGGCGGAAGAGGGGTGCGCTGTGAAAGCGAGAGGGGGCAAAATCAATCTACTTCACACATCCACAACTGGAGGTCTGAAAAAGTAAGATTCGGATTTCCTTTCACTAGTCGTGGTTTATGACAGGTATTGCTTGTCACACCTCTCATAACTGACAAGTGTGAGTGGTCATTTATGGATGTGACAGATGAATGGAAAGATGTCGTAGGTCACCTATACTCTATTTGATAAGTCTGCATACAAATGTATTTATACAATAGACAGTGAGGTTTGTTAGTTACTTCAGCATTAACGGCTACATCTTCTTGGATCTCACAAAATAAGATTAGTTCCTACACATTATAGCAGCTAATTCAAATTAACTGTCACACGATGTGGTAGCCAATCCGTAGTGACTGCAACACAGTGCAGGAACATCTCTTTACAAGGTGGCAAAAAGGGAATACGTTCGCCCCCAATGCTCCCCCCAACCCCTCCCAGGGCCATCATGGAGAACTGTATGTGTGTAAAAAATGAACACGACCCGACGACCCAACCCGAGTCGACCCGAAAAAAATGAGGTTTGGCTTCTCCTTTTTCGGGATAGGGTTGGAGGGTTGGAGTGTTAAAAATTTTGGGTTGGGTTGGGTCGGCTTTTGGTTGACCCGAGATGACCCTGGTTGACTAAACTATAGGGTTTTGTGGGTTTTTTTTGTGGTTAAATCTAAGTTTATTTTGAAAATTAAGATGTTTTTATGTATATTAATATCATGTTTGTATGATAATGATGGAGTATTGAGATAAAAGTGAATAGGGTTTATCGGGTTGGTCGGGTTCGGTTTTAGGGTTTAGGGTTGAACTCGGGTTCGGGTTGGGTTAAAAAAAAACTCAATCCGACCCGACCTGACCTGACCCACCCGAATTGGTTTGTTAGTTACATCAATATTAACGACTACATCTCCTCGGGGTTCACAAAATCAGATTAGTTCCTACATGTTGTAGTAGCCAATTCAAAGTAACTGCTACACGAGGTGGCATCCAATCCGTACAAACTGCTACAAAGTGTAGGAGAGGCTTTTTATCTCGGCTTGGCCGAGTATTGCACCCCAGACGTCATGTCGGTAACAACTCATGTGTTGACCACTAGACCGTCCTGCGGGGACAAGGAGCACCTCCTTACAAGCTGATGATATTGCAATATTGTACCGTTGAAGCTGCTACAACATGTAGCAGCTTGTGGCTAACTATAAACAAATAGATAAAACGTAAAGATTGCCAAAAATGAGATCCAAAGTCAACATTTAGATTGAGGGACTACAAATATTGTTCAGCGTAGACGAGGAAGGCTTGGAGTCTATAGTTAGGTTTCATAATAACATAAGACAAACAATATTTTAACAAAGAGTTTATTCAAACATTAGTGCGTAATTCATTCCCTTTATAGCAGTCACTAATGATACATTACAAAGACATAGGTATCGTCCTCCTTGGACACATACAGTTGTACTCTTTTTCTCCCGCCAAAAGGCAGCATCCCTATGGAGATGTGAGGCAAAGCTTCACAAAGAGTGATATTTTACTCATTATTTTGAATTGCGACCTCCTCTAATGCCCCATTGACTTGGGACAGTTTACGTCGTAGCTGCACAATTTCTGTTTGGTTCTTTTTCTCTCGAAAAAGGGCAGCTTCTAACTCCTTCCTCGCCTGGTCCCGTTGTATTGTGAGAATCTTAAAATAGCCACAAACTACATGATGTTCCATGGATAAACTGAGATACCTGTCACGAATATGTTGGAAAAATCGAGATTCAAAATAAATAAAGATATATATAAAGAACAACACGATGAAATAATACAAACCTGGAAGCATACGGATCCAGTGATACAGATGATCTTTCTGGTGAAGAAGAGGCACAGCTTGAATCCTCTTCCAAAGGGGGGTCTTTAATCCCACCCATAGTAGGTTGCGTCTTTCTGCTAAAGATAGACATGATCATGAAAGAGATGTAATGGGGACCAAATGCAAGGCAAGTTGGATGAGTCTGTCCAATGAATCGCGTAATTATAGGAAAAAGCCCCTATCAAACCCTACCGCTTCCTATAGAGAAGTCAAACAGACACGTCTTTTCAAGTAAATAGGCCATTGAAACTCTCACTACACCCCATTACGAGCTGGAAAAAGATAGGACTATCTTACATATAATAAATACAAGGATTAATGAACCCTCGGGTATGAATTCCTACCGTGCATGTATTGTCTAACGGCTCCTGCAACAGGACGCATCTAAAAATATTTAAATCGTACAATTAATTAGACATACATTCCGTACCCACTATCTAGCTGCGCCAACGTTCAGAATTTTATGCTACAAGGACAGATAACACAACGAAAGGATAGCAATTTAACATGTAGCAGTTAATGGCGATAAGCTGCTACACGGGGTTGCAGATTATTTGGATTAACTGTCACACCGTTTAGCATTGACTCTATTTTTATACTTTATGATGTAGCTGCTACAACATCTAGGAACTACTGCAATAACTAGGACCACAAATGTACTAGCCAGGGGTGATTAAATTTTTTTCACATTTTTTTTCCATTTAAAAATAACCTAGTATTAATATTTTTATTAGCTGTAGATGTGGTGCTACAAGTTGGACTAGCCAGCTTCACAAGACATTTAAAACTTAAATTGTTACACGCCATTTAATTTAACTACAATTATAGAGACACAACGAATCAAAGACGCTGCTTTTGTGAAAGTAATAAATTTATAGAGACACACCAAATAAATAATTGTAACATACCACATCAAGGTCTATTCATCCGTCACGTCCATGGAATGACCACTCATAGATGTTTTTATGAAATCTATGACAACTCATAACTGTCATAAATCTTGACTAATGAAGACTCACACAATCGGGCTTGTCAGAAGCACAGCTGTGGCCGCGTCATGGCAAGGCAACTATTCCCATACCGAATAGAAAGCGACTTTGATTTTCTATATAACACCGGCAGGGAGGCTGCTTACATGACCATCTGATTCCAAGATGAGTAGTTCAACTTGGCTTTACGCCATTTTCACGACGCCACCGTCCTCTTTTCTTTCATTGCAACTAGGCAACATATTCAAGTGTTTCTTTCATGCAGTAACGAGGCTCCATATGATTCTTGTGACGACGAACTTCTCCCAACCTTGACCAAATAACGTGGATAAGCTAAGGCGGTCTATCATCGCCCAACACTCTTGTGTTCGCAATGCAGACCCTTAGAGTTCACTGAGGAAATCATAATGGAGTAACCCTACAAATCGTGCCTCCACGAACTTCTCCCACGTCTCCCACCGGCAAGGAATTTTAGTTTTGCGAACACCACTATCAAAGGATCACAGTTCGTTCCTGCGTTATGGCCTGTAAGGGAGTGGTCTGACTTTTGTACAATCTTCCGTTTGTGCACCACAGAGCCTCAGTCATTCCCTCAGGAATTCTCTTTGATTTACAAATACATTATGGCGTCGGCGAGTTTACAGTTACTATGGAATATCTGTAGCAGCTACTAATTAATGTATTAGTCCAATTATATTTCATTGGCATGTGGGGATATGTTTAATTGGTAAAATAAAATGGATTCATTATTCCATATCATTGTCAATAACTAGGAACATAGTATTGGTAAACCTGGTGCACGTTGTAGCAGCTACAATATTATAGCTACTACACCAAAGTAGCAACGGGTGGGGTCTGTGATATGGTAATATTCACAAGGAGTTGATATTGTTCATGTAATAAATTTAATATTGTAAATAAAGCTAATAAGTAACACAAACAAGATTCTCTTGTAATTTGATGCTGCATATTGTAGTAGCTTACCAACAGTCAACTGCCACACTTTGTAGCAGCTAGTATTTGTTTACTTCTATCTGGCTTTGCATCATCCCCTTTTCCCAGGTGTAATAAAATATAAGTTATAAACAATTTAAGCTGCGACATGGTGTAGCAGCTTTTGTACATTAATTGCAGGCAGGAATTCAATACATGGTATAGCAGCTTTTGTGCAACAAGTCCTCGAAAAGAGTCGACCTTTTGACTCGTCAATAACATGCGCTGGGTTTGCCTATAATTACTCACGTAACCTAATTTATAGGTTTAATGTAGTCACGTATTGTATTGGTGCTATATCTTGTTATCCTAGTACTGAGTAGATACTACATTATGTAGCATCTACTGCAAGATGATTATAGACACCGGATAACCATAGTTTTGCACTTGTAGCTGAACCTTCATTTCCATATTACACATTAATTACAACCGAAGGGGTCGGTCATATAAAATAATACTTTTGTCAATAAACAGGTGTAAAGTGATACAAATTTCAGTAGCTTATCAAGATTAGCTGCTACACTAAGTAGCAGTTAGTGCGGATCAGCTGCTACAACTTATAGCAATATAGCTTAACTGTAGCTGCTGCACTTTGTAGCAGCTACCTAGGATTATCTGCTACAACGTGTAGCAGTTATGCTAGTGTTATACTTTATGATGTATCTACTACCACGCGCAGCCACTAGTGCATTGCATGCCAAAACATTGTCGTAGCAACTGCTGAGTAGAAGTATTTCACATTTTTTTTTCAACTTATTATACATACCAACATTGTAGCAGTTTTTTCTCCTCCATTCCATAAACCGCATTAATGGCAACCTGATGGGGTGGTAAAAATTTAGTATAATTTATCACGCTACATTTTTAAAGTTATCTCCTATAAATTACAGCAGCATCTCATTAGTAGATGCAACAATCTGTAGCAGTTATTGCGGGTAAGCATCTTCAAAATTTTTAAGCTTCTCACGATTAGCAGCAACAAGTTGTAGTATCTACTTCCTATCAAAAAAATATACAATTGTCTTTTGCCACATTTAATATACATAATCTTTAGCTGCTATACAATGTATTATCTTCACAAGGCATTGACAGTAGTATTACAAATAAATTAACACCACGAAGCCTAATTTTTTAACTCTAATCAGTTTCACAATGCGTTAACAATCAGATTATCAATACCTTTACACCCCCACCTTGTCATTAATCCAGTGTTTGCTATTAAAAATTTTATGACCAATATGAAAACTAAATTCTCTCATTCCATCTTGTCCAAAATTTGTTGGTCTTCGATACATTAAACTCTCAGCGTATCGCATCACAAAAATTGCACAATCTAGCCTGCAAGATAGAGTTAATATCACACTGTCAATAACATAATTAGTAGCAGAGGATTGGACATGTATCAAATTTATTATTAAGCATATCTACTTACGATTTAACTTGTGTTGGCCCCGGGATCGTAGAAACCTCAAATTTTCTTGACATTAAGGAATGTAGCCCTAGATACCACTTTTCGTAGTAAGGTGGATCAATATTTTTTAAAAAATCAACCTGCACGAGTTTGAAGTTTGTAACCAATGCACACATACATCCATTACAATATGATTTACTCAACATGGAAGTTACTTACAAACTTTCGAAACTTAGATGTGTATAGTTGTGAGGATCCAAGTGAGTTGTAATGCAAATATTGAGCTTCTTGGAGGTTTATGATCAGTAGGTGCCAGTGATCATCTGCATTATTTAATGGACAGAATATATACCTGAGTGGTTTGTCGGTGTCAGTGCTTGCGGCTAGGCCAAATGCCTCATATGATATCATTGCAAACAAATCCTGTGTATGCAGACAAACATTGTTGGAGGCATATATTGAAAATAAAAAGTAGATAGGAGTAGTTGTTGTCATCCTTACATCAAAACCAACAGGACAAAATATAGATGGCCAATAAGGGATGCCGGAAGTTTTGGTTTCCTCTGCAATTACTGCAAAATATGCATTTATGCAATCACCATCTCTGTAGCCAATCCAATCAAAGATACCCATGAAAGATGTCAAACCCAATGATATAGTTCCATTGGACCATATTGGTTTTGTCGTAACCCTACAAAAAACAATAAAAAAATACCTTTACATTAATTTTGTTTACGTCACCCCTCCCAATAGCTGCTACACTTAAAGCAGTTGACTAAATTATATGTGTTATATAAACTTTAATATTAGGTGCAGGAGTAGATTTGCTTAAACACAATGAAATGTTTGATTCACTATTAATTAAGCAAAACCACTTCCAAGATAAATAACCTTGTGTTCACAATCAAATGGTATATAACTCAAGAAACTTCCAACTCACGTTAGCTGCCTCAGTTTCAACAACGTCTCTGCCGCAACAGCATCTTTATTTTTCTTAAAATATGACTTCGATTGCTGAAACAAAATATATAGGCAAGGTTTCAACGTGAGTATTCAAATGTGAATTAAGAGTAATAGAAGACACATTTAACCAACCTAACCCGTACCTTAAGTATTTTGGATTTAAGTTGGGTAAGGGTAGACAAATTTTCATTCGATGAAGATGTGGCAGCTACATCAGTAGATGGTACATGACCTTCTTGTACTTTAACAGGAGCCTCCCCAACTGCCTCTCCTTTGCCCTTGGCCTTCTCTACCTCATGCTCATCTTCAAAAATTACTCTTTTACTCCTTTTGGCCAAGTGCAATCCCTTAATCTTTTTGCCAGTTGGGGGTTTCCTTCTCTTTGTAGCACAAGTCTTTGTCCTAGGTACTGGCCGCGTGGCAAGTAATGGGTGAATAACCTTGGCAAGCAACTAACTTTCAAGCTCTTTGATTTTCCTCTCTTGTTCTGCTATATTTTGCTCTTTTACCTTTATACTTCTGTCCTTCTCATCTATTATTTTATCCTTGGAAGCTAATGATTTTTCTGCATCACTGGAAAAAAAAAATTTCTCCTGATTTAGCTCACTTATTATGCGCTCCATTTGGGCAATGACCTGGTCCTTGCCCTCAACCACAGACTCCAATCGAGATTTTCTGCCTCCCAGGCTTGACATTTTGTACAAGCCTCTTTTTCCTCAACATATTCTACACAAAATGGCTCTGGACCTCGATATGGTTTTTCCATACATTCTACTGCCTATACAGGAACTTGACGGGGAATACCCTGAGCATCGACTGCCTCTTCATTAGATTGCTCAGGAATTTGATCAGCATTGCCCTCCCAAGCTAATTGTAAAAATCCCTCTGCAATTTGTTAATATATATGCTCTACAATATCTTCTAGGGGATCGTTTGAGAGCAGGTGTGTCTCTAGGTCTGAAGGTTGCAAATCAACAATTATTTGTGCAGGAAGTAATTCAGCGATCCTCGACTTTATTGTCTCCACGCAGGAGCCTGACCACTTCCATCTGCATATTCTTGGAAGGGCATGCTGTCTGTAAGGATCCATTATTCTGACATGTTCACACATACAGACCTGCAATACAATAAAAACTGTCAAAATTTAATACATTCTGGATTTATCTTATGAGACTATCATTATATTTAGAAACTTACAGCAAGGAGATGTGCGAACCCTCTGAGCATGGGAGCTTGCATTCCCGCAAGGCCCTTAGGTTTCACCCTCAGTGAAAGCATCGAACCAATGGCCCCCAGCTGCAGGCTGATATAGTAGCCTTACACCAATTATACCTACCTGATCCGGCGGTAAAAATCCGGAACCCCATAAGAAGGAGTCAACGCTGAGGGGAGGTCAAAGGGTCCAGTGGCTCGCCGGAAAAGGGCGAGCCGACCGAACTCAGAAGAAAGGGAAATCTGATAGTAAAAGGCACCCTGGTAGGGACCAGGGTTCCGATGCTCAAATAAAGCAGTGCGTAATGACCGAGCGGAAGGAGGTGCCGCCCGGACGGCGCAAAGAATCAAGGTCGTCCGGACGACGTTCATCGTCCGCCCGGCGGGCCGGACACCCCAGTCAGACGGTGGGTAAAAGACGGGGACATCTTCTGACAGCCGTCAAGTCGTATGGCTATGCCATACTTCTAGTCTGACAACGGGTGGTCCTGCCGTCCCATCAAAGAACATGCTCGGACTGTGGCAGCATGGTGTCAGGTAAGCTCTCTGACAAGTGCATACCGTGGTATGGGTTGCTGACACGTACGCACCTCGGTGGGCATGCATCAGTTCCTTCTCCGTCCTATATAAAGAGGCTATTACTTCGCCAAAGGTACGCATGATACAAATTTGGCAGCCACTTTCTCCACCACTTACCTGACTTGAGCGTCGGAGGGTCGTCGCCGGGAACCCCTTCCCGGCTAGACTTTTGTGCAGGATCGCCGGAGCTTCGTTCGACCAGCCGGAGATTCACCCCATCGACTAGGAGCGTGCCGCGTGCCCAGCGTCCTTTGGTTCAGCGATTCGGACAGGATCAAATTGGCGCCGTCTGTGGGAACGCTCCTGCATCCGATCGGAGACAATGGACGAGGTTGGACGACAACACACGGTGACGCTTTCAAGGGAAGAACTCGACGCTCTGGTCGAGATAAGGGCCGCCAAACTCATGGAGCAAAAACAAAAAGCATCCGCCGAGCGGGCGGAGCAACAAGCAACATCTGCGTCTGGTGGCCGAGCGGAAGCACCTCCAGCCACCGTCGCATTCCATCGGGCCTTATTTCGCACCCCTGAAGCCATACCAGCCCGAAGAGATAGAGGATCTTCCTCAGATGAAATGCCAAGGCGGGATGACAGGAAGGGGAAAGCTCCCCGAGCGGACTCCTCCCCCGAGCGGATCAATCGCCAATTTTCGGAGGCTATCCTACGAGACCCTCTGCCCAAGCACTACGTGCCTCCGACGATCGGCGAATACAATGGAACAACAGATGATCATCCGGGTAAGTTCGATAATCTGCCACGCTCCATCAAGACACGATGGAGTAAAGTGTAAGTCTTCCTTACCACCCTCTGGGATCGGCTCAGCGGTGGTTCCGGAGGTTGCGGACGGATCCGTCACCAGCTTCAAGGACTTCGAGCGGCCTTCCTCCACCACTTCTCCGAGTCGGGCGTTATCAAAGACAAGTGTCACTTGTTCGCCATCAAGCAAGAGCCGAGAGAATCGCTCGAGCCATTCGGATTCAACCAAGTGGCGATGGATATCCCCACGGCCACATCGGAGACGATGATGAATGCCTTCACGCAAGGCCTTGTGGATGGGGACTTCTTCCGGTCGCTCATCGCCTCGAGATTATGATCACATGCTACATCGGCCAACGAATATATAAATGTGGAAGAAGCGCAAGCCGCTTCGGAAAAAGGAAGCTCGGTGGCGGGCACTGCTTATGCCGGCGGAAGCGACGCGCTCAGCTGACCACCCGAGAGGACCGAGGGCGAGCATTCGATCCTCACACGATCGCACGTAAAAGTGGTGCCCAAGTCAAAGAAGAGGTGGACCCTATGTTCTCCTTCCACACGGATCGCACAACATGAGGGATTGTCGAAGTTTTCCCTTCGTGGCTAATCCTGTTCCGGAAAGCCGAGAACGACGGTCGTCTCCCACCGGCAGGAGACAAAGGACCCATGACGCTGACCGGACCCGCGTCGAGAGGCGACATCACCAGACGCCCGATCGGCACCGATCCCAAGACAGAAAATCGCCGGGCGCCCGGAGAGCGGTCCCGCCGTCCACTCGTGAGGAGGAAAATAGGAGCAATACTTCCGGCGAGATCAGCGTTATTCTGGTGGGCCGACCGAGGAGACTCCAACCGAGCGAAGGCGGGCGTCCAGTGCGCAGATCCACGCGGTTGTAGCCAAGAGCGGGCAAGTGGACCGGAAATCACTTTCGGACTTGGGACTTAGAAGGAGTAGAAGACAAGACGCGCTGCTCATTAAAGCGGTAATAGCAAATTACATCATTCACCGCATATTTGTTGACACAGGGAGCTCGGTCAACATCATATTCAAGAAGGCGTTCGATCAGATGCAAATTGATCAAGCCGAGCTGCTTCCCATGACGACCCCGCTCTACGGGTTTACGGGCAACGAAGTTCAGCCGGTCGGACAGATCCGGCTGGCCACCTCTCTGGGAGACGAGCCGCTCAGGAGGACCAGGACAATAAACTTCGTGGTGGTCGACTCTCCATCATCCTACAACGTCATTTTGGGACGACCGGCGCTCGGCGAATTCCGAGCGGTTGTCTCAACTTTCCACCAGAAGATAAAGTTCCCCGTGGAGGACAAAGTAGGAGAAGTGTGTGGGGATCAGCTAGCAGCTCGGCGGTGCTATATAGAGATGATCCGAGCGGAAGCCTGTTCCGCTCGGAAAGCGCCCCGAATCGAGGTACACGCCATAACCGAGAAACCTCCTGCTTTAATTTATGATGAAAAGGAGGAAGTTCAGATCCATCCGACCCGATCGGAGGCCACGACTTTTATCGCCTCTGATCTGGAGGAAGAACAGAAGGAGAAGCTGATCCAATGCCTCCAACGAAATCATGACGTCTTCGTCTGGTCGACACATGAGTTGCCCGGAATTTCGCCGAGCCTAGCGCAACACGAGTTGCATGTCCGACGGGACGCTCGGCCGATAAAGCAGAGAAAAGGAGATTTCATCAGCGGAAGTAGAAAAACTTCGAAGGCCGGCCACATACGCGAGGTGCGGTTCCCAACTGGTGGCCAACATAGTATTGGTCTCCAAGCCGGGCGGCAAGTGGAGAGTATCGACTTTCGGGACTTAAACAAAGCATGCCCAAGATTTTTATCCCCGCCGGATAGATCAATTTGGTGGACTCTACGGGCGAATTAATTGCATGCTTGACACCTACCGAGGATATCACCAAGCCGCCGGCGAAGATCAAGAAAAGTAAGCTTAATACGACCGACGACACTTATTGCTACAACGTGATGCCGTTCGGATTGAAGAATGCGGGCTACCTATCAACGCTTGATGAACAAGGTATTCCGGAGCAGATCGGACATCGGAAGTTTATGTAGACGACATTCTTATTAAATCCGTCCGAGCGGATCTCTTCAAGGACATGGAAGAAACCTTCCAAGCGCTAAGGAGTCAAGCTAAATCCCGAAGTGCTGTTCGGAGCAAAAGGAGGTGTTTCTTGGGATATATAGTGACCGAGCGAGGAATTGAAGCCAACCCCAGCAAGGTGAAAGCTCTGCAAGACATGCTTCCTCCTAGAAACACAAGGGAAGTGCAACGGTTGACCGGTCGGATAACTGCTTTTCCAGATTCATCTCCAACCGAACTCCCCATTCTTCAAGATCCTTGAGGCTACTAAGTTCGATGGGATGAAGAGTGTGATGAGGCATTTGAAGAGTTGAAAACATATCTAAATTCTGCCTTTCTTTTTTAAACCTATCAGTGAGAGCTGCTCTGGTATACTTGTCAGTCACCCAGGAGACTACGGGAGAGGTTTTAGCCAAAGATGCTGAATCTCGTTACACCGAGCTCGAGAAGTTGGCCTTTGCTTTGGTTCTAGCCGCTCGGCGCCTTCGACCGTATTTCTTGGCTCACACCATCATTGTCCGGACGAACAGTCCACTCGGAAGAGTCTGTTGAATCCAGAAGCATCCGGACGGCTTATCAAGTGGACGACAGAATTAAGTGAATTTGACATCCAATATCAGCCCCGCTCGGCGATTAAAGCCCAATCCTTGGCTGATTTTGTGACCAGTGCAAAGGCCAGAGCTATGTGGAGAATATATGTGGATGGATCCTCCACTCGGCTCGGAAGTGGGATCGGAATATTACTACTCTCACCTCGGGAAGAAAAGATGCACCTATCCGTCCGGCTAGATTACAAAGCTACTAACAATGAAGCGGAGTATGAGGCCCTCATAGCCTGGATGCAGCACGGCATGTGGGAGCCGGTCGGGTAACACTTCATTCTGATTCACAGTTGGCCGC
Organism: Zingiber officinale; assembly: GCF_018446385.1. Classification (NCBI taxonomy): domain Eukaryota; kingdom Viridiplantae; phylum Streptophyta; class Magnoliopsida; order Zingiberales; family Zingiberaceae; genus Zingiber; species Zingiber officinale. The sequence continues at coordinate 106,687,545 of NC_056003.1, forward strand.
TCGGCAACTTTCCGGCACCTTTGAAATCAACCGTGTTCGGCTTAAACTCTACGCTGAGGCCTTTGAAAAACTCAAAGCTACTTTCCGAGAGGTGCTTATTCAGAAGATTCCCGAACGGAGAACCAAGCGGCCGATGAGTTAGCCAAACTCGCGAGCTCAATAACGTCGGTCGCCATTCAGCAACCAATTGAAAAACGCTGTGGTGGCGCATGTCGACCGGATGCAAGGCCTCGCGTTCAAACGACTGGAGGACACCTATTATAGAATTCCTCCGTTCGCACCACACCATCCGATGAATATGCAGCCCGGCTCCTCGGAAAGAAGAGCGGTCGGTTTACACTAATCGGAGATCAACTTTACAAGAAAGCTTTCGCGCCCTTTTGAAATGTGTAAGCTCGGAGGACTCGACTTACATCCTCCGGAAGTACATCAAGGATCATGCGGGGTCATCCGGGCGGACGCAAAATCCTCTTGGTGGATACTTTTGGCCAACTTTACAAACAGATGCCTGACGGTATCTACATGCCTTTCATGCGTAGTATCACAACTTCTCCCACCGACCGGCAGAGGAGATGAAGGCATCAACCATCTCATGTCCGTTCGATCAATGGGAATGGATATTCGGGTCCATTTCCGATGGCGACAGAGACTATTTCTCCAAGTGGGTGGAGGCCGAGCCGCTGGCAAAGATCACTGAACAAATGGTTAAAAAATTCATCTGGCAACACATCATTTGTCGGTTCGGCATCCCTCGCCGACTAGTGTCCGACAACGGGCGGCAGTTCACAGGGAAGATGTTAGAGGATTGGTGCAAAAGCTACGGCATTGAGCAACATTTCACGTCCGTGGCCTATCCTCAGAGCAACGGTCAAGCTGAAGTCGCCAACCGGGAAATTCTTCATATTCTGCGCGCTCGGCTCGACCATTTGGGAGGGAGTTGGCCGGATGAAGTGCCGAGCGTCTTGTGGGCCATCCGAACGACGCCAAAAGAAGGGACAGGAGTCACACCGTTCCATTTGGTATATGGCGGTGAGGCTGTCATTCCGGTCGAAGTCGGCGTTGAGTCAGCCCGGATCCAGAGCTACGATGATGACAACGCCGAACGAAGAAACATGGAGCTGGACTTGGTAGAAGAGGAGAGGGCAAAGGCGTCCGTTCGGCTGATGGCATACCGTCGGCGGATGAAGCAAAACTACAACCGGCACGTCATCCCGATCGTTCCAGGTTGGCGATCTTGTCTCGAAGAAAGTCAAGCCGCGTCTGCAAGCTTGAAGCTCCATGGGCGGGCCCTTTCAAAATCATCGAAAAGCTCGGCTCCGTATTATCCGGAGGATGAGGACGGACCTAGATAGGCGTGGAGCGAATCACCTCGCCTTACCGAGCGGGTGAAAGGTGTATCATCAGAATCACCCCGTACTTCATTTTCGACTAAATACTTGAAATGCATAGATGAAAAGTCAAAAGAGCGAATATAAGGCATTATCGTCAGAATTCAAGACCCTGTGCGCTCGACTGCGATAGAATATAAGCCTCGAAATCAAGACCCCGAGCTGTCGCTAGGGCTGCATACTAGTGTGGCGAAGGAAACCAAACCCTACTGCTCGGGATGATAGAGGGAGGTTATTGCTCGAGCGAAGGCCACTCGGCCAGGTACATTTTAGCCGAGACTACCTCGGGGAGGATTAGCCAAGCGCTCGATGTGAAGGCTCGAGCCGGTCGGCCGGGTATATGGCTTTCCAAGCCAAGCGCTCTGCGACGAAGGCCGAGCCGTTCGGCCGGGTGTGTAGTCTCACTTGAAAACCGACGAGCCCCGTCGTTAAAAATCGAGAGCCACGCCGACCGGCTATAAATATCTGCGCCGTCGAGCTCCGACGATAAATATCGAGAGACGAGCCGGCGTCTATAAATAATCCGAAGCGACGAACCGACGAGCCCCTCGTTAAAATCGAGAGTCGCCGATCCGCTATAAATCTCCGCGCCGTCGAGCTCCGACGATAAATATCGAGAGACGAGCCGGCGTCTATAAATAATCCGAGCGGACGAACCGACGAGCCCCGTCGTTAAAAATCGAGAGCCGCGCCGACCGGCTATAAATATCCGCGCCGTCGAGCTCCGACGATAAATATCGAGAGACGAGCCGGCGTCTATAAATAATCCGAGCGGATGAACCGACGAGCCCCGTTAAAAATCGAGAGCCGCTATAAATATCCGCGCCGCCGAGCTCCGACGATAAATATCGAGACGAGCCATCTATAAATAATCCGAAGGACGAACCGACGAGCCGCTATTAAAAATCGAGAGCCGCTGCTATAAACATCCGCCGAGCTCCGACGATAAATATCGAGGGACGAGCCGGCGTCTATAAACGTCCAAGCGGGAGGCCTTGCGAAAATCCAGCAAAAACCCCTTTGAGGCGAGGCTCGAAGCAACAGATGGTTAAGCGGAATTAAAAAGGCGAAGATTATCTAATATGCAAGCCAAAAAAGTCATTACATAGATAAGCGGGGCCGAACGGCGGGAATTCAAAAAAGTTTCTGAAACGCTCCTCACACATCAAAATCAAAAGAGCGTCGGGGATGGCGTCCATCATCGGCAGGCAGATGACCTTTGGTCTTCAGATAGCCCACCGCCGCCTTGATTGCCTCCTCGAACGTGAGGGATATCTTGTCGGTAAACTTCTCTCCGAAGTCTTCCGAGCGGAGGAACGCCTTCCTCACTTCGTCCGAGCGGGCCGACTCCCCCTCTTGATATTCCTTGAGCGCGACATGGGCAGCGTCGCTAGCAGCTTGGAGATCCTTCAAGTCTCCATCGAATCTTTGGAGATCAGCCGAGCGGCTCTCTTTTGCTGGCAGAGCATCCAGTCCTTGATGCGTTGCTCCGGCCCCGGATCTCCACCTTCATGTGGTCCATGTCGTTGATGGCCTGTTACTTCCAGTGGGTGAATTTTCTCATAATATGATCAATTGTTTCAAGAATGACCTTGCAGTGGCTCGTTTCCGTTCGGCTTCTAGCGATTTCTTGGCCTTCTCCAGAGCGGCCGTTGATTTCTCAGTTCCTCCTCCAGCTCGATCAACCGATCGCTAATGGCGATCTGCTCCATCCAGTTCTCGAACAGGGTAAAAACTTCAAATAAGAGAGAGAAGAGGGGGAAGGGCTATACCCCGGTGGGTGATTGAAGGTTGCTGTCGCCGAGCTGCCCGGGAGTCAACTTAGCTATCCGACTCCGAGCATCTATCCAAGCTTGTACGAGAGGGCCCGTCAGGGTGATCATCTACTCAGGAAACACCGGTCGATCGGCGGCAACCATGTACGCCTCTGAAGGGAGGCGCAGAACGGTTTTAAGCAAATTCTGGCCGCTCGGCCCGCTCTGAGATGGCCCGCCAGCAGAAGAGGTGGGTAGCTCGCCTAAACGCCTGAGACGTCGTCGAGTCCTCAAAGGGCTGGACGGCGGCACTTCCAAGCTGGCCCTCGGAGAATCCTGAGGGGTCGGGGTACTCTCGAGAGAGACTGTTCCGGACAGCACCGGCGCATCTGCACCCCGCTCAGGTTGTGGCTCATCAAGTGTAGAGGCAGGTGCGGATTCCGGTCGCCGAACGGCCCTCCACTTCAGCTTCACTCGCAGGTTCTATATTGCCCGTGGCCTCATCAGGAGGGGTTGGCGGCCCCTCACCTTCTTCGCCGGACGGATCCCGTTCGGCGGCCTCCTTGCTCGTCACCGCCTCAATCCGAGCGGCTTGTTGACCTTCTCGGTGGCTCGCCCGCCACATGACCTCACCGCAAGAGAATAAATCCGATTAGAACAAAATAAAGGGAAGATAGGAAGCTTACTCATTACAAGGCGATCGGTGGTGTAGAAGACAATAATATATGCATTACCCGGAGAAGCATCTTGTCAATGTGATAGCGCCGACCGACTAACCGCTCGGCATGGAGATAGTCTGCGTCACCTCTAAACTTGCCGAGCTCCTTGCCAGTAGCCGTGCCACTGGTGCGGAAAGTGGGCCGCTCGGAAAGCGTATATAGAAAAATGCTCCTTCCAGGTTTGTTGGAGCTCGGATATTATCGAAAAGATGAAGCCTATCCTAGATTGGAAAACAAAGGTGCCCCACTCTTGCTTGGGATAGTAGAAGTAGTGGAAGATTTTTGGGGTTAAGGGAATGCAGATCCGTTTGAACAAAACTCCGCTCAGCAACCTAATAGAATTGGGAACTACTTGGCCGAGCGGAATGCGGAAATAGTTGCAAACTTCTAAGAAAAACTTGTGAGGAGGAAAACGTAGTCTGGCCAGGAATTGATCCCGGAAGAAGACAACAGTGCCGGGCGGAGGATCGTTAGGCCGATCGGAAGGCGTGGCTAACACTATTTCATGGTCGATCGGTAGGTCATATGCTCGAGTGAGGCGCATGGCGTCTTCCTCGTCGAACCGACTTTCCATGTTCGAGTACCAAAGACCCGGAGCACCGCCGGTTGACTGCGAGGTACTGGTCATGATCGAAAGGCCAGAATGCGGGATAGAAGGGGATGGTTCAAGCAATGGAAGAAAACCGGCTGAAAAGGATGATTAACAGAAAGAAGAATGCGTCTGAAGCGAGAAAAAGGCTCTTACAAGCGAGGAAGATGACCGGAAGAAGCCGGGTGATCGTCGGAAAGTCTGAGAACAAGGTCGCCGGCGAGAGGGGGAATGACAGGAGTCTGGAAACGAAGAAGACGAAATGCGGCGGAAACGAAGTCAAGGATCTTATATCGCCGCCCGGAAACGATCTCCACCGTCTGATCCAGGTCGTCGATATCGAGGTTGTCATCGGATCGTCCGTTTCAAACGGCGGCTGTCCCATAGGAAGTGACGCAACCGCCATACTCTGACAAATGCACGGTCGCCACGTGTCAGCCGGTTACTAGCCGCATTTAATGAGCTCCCCTTACCTTGCGCAGAGCACGTGATGGGTAGTGTGGGAGAACAACGGACATCGATTCCCAGAAAATACAAGGCATGGACAAAGTATCGCCGGACAGACAGATATCGCCACACGGATGAGCATCTTTATGCCTGGCTGAGCGGCCTAAGGCAATGATCATTGTTCGACAGATCGGCAGTCCAGTCAGTCGGACTTTGCCTCCTTCGACTAGACTCGAGAGGAAGGCAAGTGATCCGACGGTAAAAAGGAAAAGGGCGAGCCGACCGGACTCAGAAGAAAGGGAAATCTGATAGTAAAAGGCACCCTGGTAGGGACCAGGGTTCCGACGCTCAAATAAAACAGTGCGTAATGACCGAGCGGAAGGAGGTGCCGCCCGGACGGCGCAAAGAATCAAGGCCGTCCGGACGACGTTCATCGTCCGCCCGGCGGGCCGGACACCCCAGTCAGACGGTGGGTAAAAGACGGGGACATCTTCTGACAGCCGTCAAGTCGTATGACGATGCCATACTTCTAGTCTAACAACGGGTGGTCCTGCCGTCCCATCAAAGAACATGCTCGGACTGTGGCAGCATGGTGTCAGGTAAGCTCTCTGACAAGTGCATACCGTGGTATGGGTTGCTGACACGTACGCACCTCGGTGGGCGTGCATCAGTTCCTTCTCCGTCCTATATAAAGAGGCTATTACTTCGCCAAAGGTACGCATGATACAAATTTGGCAGCCACTTTCTCCACCACTTACCTGACTTGAGCGTCGGAGGGTCATCGCCGGGAACCCCTTCCCGGCTAGACTTTTGTGCAGGATCGCCGGAGCTTCGTTCGACCAGCCGGAGATTCACCCCATCGACTAGGAGCGTGCCGCGTGCCCAGCGTCCTTTGGTTCAGCGATTCGGACAGGATCACTACCTAAATTGGTAAAATCATCTACGCAGTCTATTAGTGATTGTACTGGTAATCTAGATATGCTGCTAGTAGTAGTAAATAAAACACTAACAAAGAAATACAATATTAATAATTGACAAAACAGAGTATCGGTTTCAGCAGAGGGAGGTTGGTTGCTGAGGTTTATCATCTTCTTCTCTAGCTCCTTCTGTGTACACTCCACATTATGGAAGTGTTGTAGAAATAGTGGGGTGGTAGCTGCATGCTGTTGCAAAGTAACTTCAGCGTCGTGGTCTGGAAGTCCAAGTATCAATGAGACGTCTTTCCTGGTGAAGCTAATCTCCTTGTTATGAAAGATGAAGCATCTGGCTTGCACGTCCCAATTGTTAAACATATTTTGAATAAGACTACGAATATTTGTAATTTCAGGCATGGCTAATGCCCAAGCAAATGGGCTTCCATTGATCATCTCCAGCTGCCGGTCGGTTATGTGGAGTGATGATATAAACCCCTTGAAGTGAGGGTAGTTACTTTTCCAGTGCACTTTCTTGCGATATGCACGGGAAGCTGCAGTTCTCTGGCTCGCCATTTAGTTCTGTCAAACACAAACATAAGCTCATAATGCTACTCACTTCCCTTATGTGTAATCTCTATATTATAAACCATAATATAAACCCCGATACTGTTATTAGTAAGTAGTAACCAGACCCTAATACATTACTATGTCTATAATCTCTATATTATCAACCATAATATGAAACCTGAGACTGTTATAAGTAACCATAATCTAATACATTACAAGTTCTATAATCTCTCCTATATATAACAATGTGACTAGTTGTGCTTAACATGAGTACTCTACACGTTGTAGCAGTTAGTGTCAAGTAGCTGCAACATTTGTAAGAAGACAATGGAGACTGTAGTGTTTAAGCAAGTTGTTTCATTTTGTAGCAGTTCAACGACAAGAGCTGCACCACGAAAGATATATATTTTTGTTTTAAACTCATTGTTCCCTCAAAGTAAACCATCTTTGGTGAGCAACCTAAAAACATTAAACCCTTAGCAGCTAGGAGACGGTTCTCAACCCTAAATATTCAAAATATCCAAGTAGCCGAAGCTTTGGAACATAAACCCTAACATATTACTTACAATGAAGGCGAAGCTTCGAATGACAAAAAGAACGTCGCAGAGCAGAGAGGTTGATTGATGAAGACTCCGTGGGCCACCGAACAACTTTCGAAGAAATTCCTTCGAAATATTTGTCACACGGCGAGTTTAGGGTTAAAAACTTTGATCTATGAGGGTAAAAATGTATTTGAACATTATAAATATATATTATCACAATAATTGAAAAACTAACCGAAGCAGCTCAGGTAGAGGAGATAATTTTAAAAACTTTTTTTTCATGTTGATTATCTGTGTACAATAAGAAAATCATGGCTACCAACAATAGGACTTACGAATTTAGCTGGCACATGTTTTGCCAGCTACATGTATATGTAGCTGCTACAAGGTGTTGCAGTTATTAGCCGAGGTAGCTGCTACACCGCATCGCAGCAAAGCAAATAAAATCAAAGACGTTGAAGCATCTGAAATATTTTTAAATCAATTATTAAGCAATTTTAATTAAAGACATGACCAGTAAATATTTTTAGGGTTAATCTTTTTACAAAAATACTGCTACTAAAAATGGGCCTTACCGCATTAGCTGCAACAAGTTGTGGCAGCTACATGTTGAGGTAACTGCTACAATGTGTAGTGCTTATTAGTCGAAGTAACTGCTTCAATGCGTGGCACAAAAACAAGGCAAAGCCGGTGCAACATCGCATATTACATTTTCACTTTTTTTTTAGCAAGATGAAAACTCTGCTACTGGGTCAATCTCTGCTAGAAAATAGGCCTGCTAGAAGACCGACAAACCAACATTGTAGCTGCAAATAGAGGGTTAATCTTAAAGTGTAGTGTTAATCTATGCTAGAAAATAGAGGGGCTAGAAATCCGACTAACCAAGTTAGCTGCTACAAGGTATGGCAGATTCACACAGATTTAACTGCTACACGTTGTAGCAGCTTCGTCTCCATGAAGCTGCAACACCTTGTAGCTGCAAATCAAAGTCCACCGGATAGCAGGCGGTTGGTGCCCGGCAGGGGCCCAAGTGGTCAGCCAGACGACCTTCGACGAAGACGAGGGAGAAGGAGGGAACGAATGAGAGAGAATTCCAATCAATCTGTAGCAGGAAAGGCGCTGAAGCAGTGAAAATTTTTTTTAAAAATAATTTTTGAATCGGGTTGCTATAGACAATATGAAAACTATGGGTACCGAGTATGTTAATCTCTGCTAGAAAATGACAAGGTAGCTGCTACAAGGTGTGGCAGCTTCATGCACAGTTAACTGCTACACGTTGTAGCAGCTTCCTCCTCATGAAGCTGTTACACCTTGTAGCAGCAAATGAAAGTCCATCGGAGAGCAGGCGGTTGTTGGAGCCGTCAACCATCCAGGTCGTAGCATAAGTCCTTACGACCTTCTACCACGACCAATCCAAGTCATATCCTACAAGCACGGTTTCATCAGTCGTAGTAGTTGATGCAACGGTTAGAAATGGGAGCAAAGCCGCAGTGCATCTTTATACAATTATTACAGCTATTTTTATACCGATTTCACAAGGTAATAACGGTGTGGATTAAGAAATTAAATTGGAGTGAGGTGGTAGGATCTCATAGTAGACCTGCGATTGAAGACGTCGGAGCAACTTTCCGGCCGAGAGCACGAGGGACGAGTTTCGACGGAGGGATCGAGGGAAGGGGGGAGCGGCGAGCCAGACCAAAAATATTGAACTTTCCAGGAAAGCGTCAGGTCGCCCGGAGGACGGACGCCGGAGGGGACCGGGAGCAAGGGAGAGAGAGTGGGGAGGGAGAGGGAGGGAGAGAGAGAGAGCGCCGAGAGAGATTTTATTTTTGGTAATAAGCGCCGTCGAAATTTTGAACAAAGGCGAGAAAGGGAGAGAGTAACTTCCATGGATTATTTTATTTGTAGTGAAACCGAGCTGGCGGTGCCACGTCTGCGCGTCACTCACGGTCGCGCACAAAGCATCGCCCAGCATATCAAAACTCTCTCTCTCTCTCTCTCTCTATATATATATATAAAAGATAAATGAGTCACTTAACGAACATCTTTATAAACCTCTTAACGAACATGTTCGCAAGCTTCTAAACGAATATATTCGTGAGCTAACGAACCAAATACTATTAAGTTCAAGCTCGGCTTGATAATATTTTCGAACTCGAAATCAGACTCGAGCTCAGCTCGTTAATTTAATCGAATGAACTTTTTTTTCGAGCCGAAATCTGAATAACTCATGAGCGATTTGACTCGTTTACATCCTTACTTAATTCATTATCAATTGATCAAACTCATCCACAAACAATCACCACTACATTAAATTTAATATCCCTAAGTATTCCACCATCAAAAATCAGAATATGTATAATTCACCTTCCAAAATTCACCTACATCTAAGGACTCCTATGGGACACGGCAATTTATTAACGAGGAAGAAGAAGAGAGCTAGCGAGTCGTGAACAACCCTAAACCCTAATTTGAAGGCAAGTTTTCATTTAAACCCTCATAGTTTGGTAAAAGGCAAATAGTTATCTTTTTGTTTCCATTTCAGTACCAAATATTTCTGATTTTTGAAATTAAAGCAGACATTGAACAGTCAGCATTTTTATTCGTCATGGTGCTCAACGTCCGGCCGACGACCGATCGCTACTTCAGCAAGTAACAAGTTGGTGATGGCGTAACACAAGATCACCAAGTTGACGGCCTCGCCGTCGAGCTGAGCGACGACCGGAGGCGCCGCCTTTCTGGCTCTGGAGAAGATGCTCCCGCACTGCGTCCCCATGCCGGTGGCCTGCGTCAGAAGCCTCTTCGCCCCGGCGTAGTCCCTCGCCCGGATGCAGTCGTCGGCCTTGGCGCACGCCATCACCATGTTGCCGTAGTTGGTCGAGCACGCCTCGAGGAGCACCTTCACTGCCGAGTCCCGCTCGGACTGAGCCAGCTCGTTCATCTTGCTCCTCCCGATCCCCGTGGTGTTTATCCCGAGCTCGGCGGCGATCTGCGCCAGCAGCCACGTGTCTGCCTCCGTCGCCCGAGGGCTCTTGTACAGGCGGTCGACACAGAAGTCGTAGTTCACCCTCCGGTCGCTGTTCGACGCGTCCCTGCAGGTCTGCTCGACGTAGGCGGAGGCGGACTGGCCATGGAGAAGAAGCAGCAGCAGAACCATGGAGAGGGAAGCGAAGGAGAAAGAAGAAGCCATTTTAGGATTTTTAATTTTCGATTGTATATATAGCAATGGAGGAAATGAACAGATATTGTTTTCCTAAAAAAGATAAATATCCATTCATTTTTTTTACGTTTCAAAAATAATAAATTATTTTAGAGAAATTAAATTGGTAATATTAAAATAAAATTTTGTATTTTAATTTAATTCTAACCAAAGAATTTATTTTCAAAAATATAAATATTTATCCACTATATATATGGTAATTGTTTCAATTTAACTAAAACTTTCGTATAAAATATTTTGTTTACTAATTTAATTAAAATTAATGAAATTGAATTAAAATACTATTATAATAATTGCATTCTATTATAAAAAGTAGTGAAGACAAAAATGCTAAATTGTTTTACAGAAATTAAATTAGTGTTTATTAAAATGAATAATAATTGTTTCAATTTAATTGAAATTTACTCTAATAAAATTTTATATTAAAATATTTTTTTACTAATTAAATTAAAATTAATTAAATTTACTTAAAATACTATTATAATAATTACAATCTATTATTGCAATTATTAAAGATAAAATAATAAATTGTTTTACAGAAATTAAATTTGTATTAATTAAATGAATAATAATTGTTTTCAATTTAATTAAAATTTTAACCAATAATTTCTTTTATATTAAAATATTTTTATTACTAATTTAATTAAAATTAATTAAATAGCTATGGGGGGTTTAATTTGGTATCGTATATATATACTGATCCCGTCCGAAAGCTGAGTCGGACGAAGGCTGGTCGCGACGGCCTGGTTGCTGACGGAAAGTCGTGAGTGATTCGGCTCCCACGGGCGGCTGACGATGCTGCAGGTCCCTGCACACACTCAGACGATCCCCCTCCTCACGTTAGAGACCAGAACCCAGGGAAAAAGTCCCCGGATCAGGCCCTCCGACGCTCAAGTCAGGTACTTTTTCCCCAGAAAACGCAAAGAGACGGAAAAAAAACTGACTGAAAGTGAAAAGTTGTGGAAAAAAGTGACGAGAGAGCGCCTACACGCGTACGAAGAAGCCTCCTCTTTTTATGCCCCTTTCTCTTTCTAGAACTTGCCATCCTGTCAGAAAGCGTTAGACGATGGGCTTTGTCGTGTAGTCCCGGACACCTGTCGTACTGCTATTGATCGTGAAAGCATCTTCTTGTTTTCGAAACCTCCGCCTTTACACATGGGTTTTGTCTTGTAATGAAGGTCATCTGTCAGGCTGCTATTGGTTGTGAAAGCATCTTCTCATTTAGAAACCTCTGCCTCCGCACATATCGCTGGTATGCAGTGATTACCCCTTGACGGACAATTGTGATTCCCCGACTCCCGCACGGCTTAGCTCATCCAATCTATTGAGGCCTGCATCTGCCTCGCATCCTCTTATCAGATCCAACCTCTAAGCATCACCTGCCAGTCGGGCTGACTCTGAACAGCTCTGCCAATCCCGATCTGTACCCTGCGCTTTGTATTTCCTGTCCCTCGACCGCAGGCCTGTAGATCGGGCTGTTTCTAGTCAGCTCTGTCGATCCCGATCTGCATCCTGCGCTTTGTATTTCCTGGCCCTCAACCGCAGGCCTGTAGATCAGGCTGTTTCTAGTCAGCTCTGCCGATCCCGACCCGTGACTTGTACTTCCAGTCCTTTGAATCGCAGGCCTGTAGATCGGGCTATTTCCAGACAGCTCTGCCGATCCCGACCCGTGACTTGTACCTCGCCTGTCGTCTCCCTTCGTCTTCCTACTGCTTTGCCCCTTCGATCAACAAGTCTGCCTGGCCTCTGACTATCCCCTATGCTCGACTCTGATTGCCCCGTCATCTTTACTATTGACTGCCAAGTCACCTTGACTACTGACTGCCACATCATCTTGACTTTTGACCGCTACATAGCCTTGACCCTTCTCATCCTTTCCTTTTGGGCCCCTCCATCGTCAGCCGTATCACAAGCCTTCCCCACAAGTCTGGTCGAAGGAGGACAACAGTCTGACTGACTAGACCTCAGCACATCTCTAAGATCTCAGCATATCTCCGTGACCTCAGCCTATCTCTGTGTCTCTACCTCAGCATATCTCTGCGCGCTCTGCTTTCTGCCTCACGCATCAACCCGGGATACCATGCCTCCTTAATTGCTTCGCCAGTCGCTTGGGCTGCCGTGCCCACGCAGTTGCTTTGACTTGGCCACCCGCCTTCTTTATAAAGAGCCAGATGGTCACTTCTTCATTCTATCCTTCCTCTTTCACGCCTTCCTACTTTCTTTTGCTAACCCGCGCGTGTTCCACCAGCTTCTTTCCCACGCGATGCATTCTCCTTCTTCTGAGGAGGTTGATCAACCACCCTCCCAAGTGATGATAAATCAACTCGCCTCGCTACTTGCCGCGAGAGAATGCGAACTGGAGCACGTGTCCCAAGATCGGGCTCGCCAGACGGCTGCCCTGCATTCCATGGAAGCTCAGTATCGTCTAGCAAAGTATTGCGTGCATGCGGAGAAGGCGAGGAAAGAGGAATGCCAGGCTAGCCTGCAACACCAACTTAGCCTCCAAGAACGCTTGCAGCGAGAGCATGAGACGGAGTTATCCCTTCTCCGCACGTGCCTTGACGTCAAGCAAGACACGATCGCCCAGCAACAAGCAGTCATTGAATCCTTACATGCGGAGCTGGCTCGGGCTTTGAACGCCCCAGAAGCTCCTGAGTCTCCAGATAGCTCTTCACGCGGTAGTGCTCATTCTCCATGACCAATCCTTTCCCCGAGTCAAAGCTGGCCTGGGTGATAATTGTCTCAGTGGCTCCTTTCCCGCAAGACGTTCCCGCTTGTAGCCTTAGCTGTATCACCTACTTATTGAACTGTGTCGCTGTACTTGTCTGTCTGTCCTTTTCTGGCATAGTCTTTCCTTCTCAATTTTCATCTAGCAAGCATTCTTAGAAACTGGCCCGTATGTAATAGACAAGAGTTGCCTCATGACTCATTTTTATGTATGAATTTTGGATAATAAAACCAACATAATGCTTGAAAATTAAGACTGTAATGAACGTGCAAAACCTGATTCCGCAGTTAATGTTGATGCTGTATGGGTGTGATGGATGACTTCCCGTATTCAGTACCTCGCATACTTGCTGCATATTCGCAATTTGCATAAAGGAGCTAAAATAAAGCCAGATGTAGTTAACCTGATTATCGACAGACGTTCCGCTCATTGTGAGGCATATCTATCTGAAAGGTCGTTAGGCGTGGATGCCGGGTTCGCTTATGATCCTCGCAGGGGAGATGGTTTTCGATTCCCGCATAGGAGCCGACCTAAAAGGTCGTTGGGCGTGAGCACAGGGCTCACTTTTGATTCTCGCATGGGAGCCGACCTGAGGTGAGAGTCTGGGATAACCGACCTAAACGGTCGTTGGGCGTGGGCACAGGGCTCACTTTTGATTCTCGCATGGGAGCCGACCTGAAAGGTCGTTGGGCGTGAGAGCAGAGCTCACTTATAACTCGCACTGAGGCGAGAGTCTGGGACAACCGACCTAAAAGGTCGTTGGGCGTGAGCACAGGGCTCACTTTTGATTCTCGCATGGGAGCCGACCTAAAAGGTCGTTGGGCGTGAGAGCATAGCTCACTTATAACTCGCACTGAGGCGAGAGTCTGGGACAATCGACCTGGAAGCGTGAGCACAGGCTCACTTTTGATTCTCGCATGGGAGCCGTTGGGCGTGAGCAGAGCTCACTTATAACTCGTGTCGAGGCGAGAGCCGACCTGAAAGGTCGTTGGGCGTGAGCACAAGGCTCACTTTAATTCTCGATGGGAGCCGAAGTGGTTGGGCGAGCACATGGCTCACTTTGATTCTCGATGGGAGCCGACCGAAGGTCGCACGTGAGAACGAACTCACTTATAACTCACCTCGAGGCGAGAGCTGGGCCACCGACCGAAGGTCGTTGGAGCACAAGGCTCACTTTAATTTCAGATGGGAGCCGACCTGAAGGTCGTTGAGAGTAGAGCTCACTTATAACTCGGACCGAGGCGAGAGTTTGGGACAACCGACCTGAAGGCGTGGAGCACAAGGCTCACTTTAATTCTCGCATGGGAGCGGACCTAAAGGTCGCGAGCAGAGCTCACTTATAACTCCGACCGAGGCGAGAGTCCGGGACAAAGGTCGTTGGGCGTGAGCACAAAGCTCACTTTTAATTCTCCTGGGGCCGACCGAAAGGTCGTTGGGCGGAGAGCGAGCTCACTTATAACTCGTGACCGAGGCGAGAGAGACAACCGACCACCTGTGGTGGTTTGGGCGTGAGCAGTGGCTCACTTTGATTCTCAGATGGGAGCCGACCTGAAGGTCATTGGGCGTGAGAGCAGAGCTCACTTATAACTTCGACCTGAGAGGTCATGGGCCTGAGACGTTGGGCGTGAGCACAAGGCTCACTTTTAATTCTCATGGGGCCGACCGAGAAGGTCGTTGGGCATGAGAGCGAGCTCACTTATAACTCGGACTGAGGGACTACCGACCTGAAAGGTCGTTGGGCGTGAGCACAAGGCTCACTTTTAATTCTCGCATGGGAGCCAACCTGAAAGGTCGTTGGGCGTGAGAGCAGATCTCACTTATAACTCGCACTGAGGCAAGAGTCTGGGACAATCGACCTAAAAGGTCGTTGGGCGTGAGTACAGGGCTCACTTTTGATTCTCGCATGGGAGCCGACCTGAAAGGTCATTGGGCGTGAGAGCAGAACTCACTTATAACTCGCACTGAGGCGAGAGTCTGGGACAACCGACCTAAAAGGTCGTTGGCCGTGAGCACAGGGCTCACTTTTGATTCTCGCATGGGAGCCGACCTGAAAGGTCGTTGGGCGTGAGAGCAGAGCTCACTTATAACTCGCACTGAGGCGAGAGTTTGGGATACTCCGGTCCGAGACCGGTGGCGATAGCGCTGGTCCGAGACCAGTAATGATACTCTGATCCGAGACCGGTGGCGATGGCGCTGGTCCGAGACCAGTAATGATACTCCGGTCCGAGACCGGTGGCGATGGCGCTGGTCCAAGACCAGCTGGACCCTAAACAGCGAAGGTATAGATGCATTGCTCTTCTCCGCCTTCATCCGTCTCGCCTATGCTGACCTCATTGCTTTGGTTGATCTAGTCGTTATTGCTAGCTTTGGGCTTACTCATTCGCGTCGCGTTTCTCCCTGCAATTGCATTATGTATGGTATAGGATTAAGAATAGAGAAGGGAGCGTAAAAACCTTACTCAACCCTTGGGCCACAGTGCTCTTGCAGCTTATGATGACCTCGCAGTTCTCGCGATGCGCTTGGTTAGCTGATCGGATCAGGGGCTGCCTACGCAGAGCTCCTTGCTCGGATGATCCGAGCAAGCAACACCCCCACAGGCCCGCTTGATACTTCTTTGATCTGACATTCACTTCTGCTGACCTGCCTTGTTTCATTCGCGACCCTTTTGAATTGCCTGGCTTCTGCAGCTTTATGAAACTTCTCGCCTAGCCTCAGGCTTTTCATGAAGAATGCCCCTTTTTCGGGGCCATGCCCCTTCATGATTACCTCATCATGTCAATCTTTAATGCACTTTCTCTCGCGATGACACCTGTCTGGTGCCTTTATTGCTCACGCCTCCTGATGCCAGCTTTGACCCTTCTTCGCACCCCCAGCGCTTACTACCCATCTGACGGCGCTGGGGCGTATTACCCAAAAAGATACTTGGCTCGACTCTCGATGTTTCCTAGGAATGAATGAGCTTCGCTATCCTCTTTCTTTTGCTCGCGGTCGCTTCTGGTAGTGCAACTTCTCGTCTTCCTGCTCGCGCCCGACCTGTGACCCCTCTTGTCTTCGACCTCCTCCTTTGCTTACCCCTCGTAATCATGGATGGTAAAGAACTCTTCTGGTATTCACGCTACATCTCTGATTTAGACCATCACGACATGTCTTCACTGCAATCCAACTTAGGGCTAGGCGCCGCATATGAGTTTCGACTTCCCTTGCCAAATAAACATCCCTCTTCTCCTCCCGAAGGGTTTATCACTATCTTTAGGGATCAAATCTTAGGCAGTCTTCGCTTTCCTTTACATCCTTTTCTCTCCGAGTTGAGTTAGTATTGCGGCCTCAGCATTTCTCAATTTGCCCCTAATGTATTCTGAGCAGTCTGCGGAACCATCATCTTGTGTCGCATTTATCACATTCCCTTGACCGCTCGATTATTCCATCATTTCTATTCCTTCCGGCGGGCCGATGCGGGGGTATTCAACGTTCAGGCCAAGCCGGGCTATAAGTTTTTTGATGACTTACCTTCTTCCAATAAAGACTGGAGATCTCACTTTTTCTTCCTCAAGCCCCCCGTCCCCTTAACCGGGCCTTCCCAATGGCGTCCCATCCTTGCTTCAGACTTCCCTTCGCACGCTCATGAACCTGCCTGCTCCGCAGCTGCGGACAAGCTGAGCGGTGTTGTTGTTCACTTGTCTGTATTGATGCTAGAAGGCATTCTGTACGCTTTTGGTCTTAGTCCTATTTCCACAGAAATCGGAGCTCCTTTTGGTCGCTAACTGAGGTGCTTTTTTCCTCTTATTCTCGTAGTGGCTGCCATTCTCCGCTCTTTTGTCAATCAGGAGACACCCTCGGTGGCCGTTCTGCAAGCTCTAAACGAGGAGCTAACACAAGGCCTGTCTTCTGACCCCGCTGCTTCCGCCGGTCCCCAGCCTTCTGGACCCCGAACCTCAGAGACGGTAGCTGCCTCGGCGCTTATTGAGCCACCTGCTCCCAGCCCTGCAGACTCAGCCCTACCCCGCATCTCTGATCAACCTGTGGCTGAGCCATCGTCCGCAGGACCAGTGCCTTCTCTCCCTCCTACTATGAAGCTGCGCCTGACACGCAAGGGCAAAAGAGCGGCCCCGGTCACTGCGACTTCTCCTCCACCTCCTCGCCGTCAACGTGTGGCGGTTATCTCTTCCCCCTCCAGGTCCTCGGATACGAGCTCGGTCCAGGAGACAGGCTTAGCCCAGGAGAAGGCCTCTGATCTGGAAGTGGCAGACCCGTCATTGGACCTGACAGCTCCGGTGCCTGTCCAGAGCTCGTTACCTGCCCCGCCTTCGTCCTCTGGCGATCAGCCCCTGGACTCACTGACTCCCTCCGCCTCTCCTCTTCTCGTGCCTACGAGCTCAACCTCGCCGACTCTGGAACTGCCTTCCGCGGACCTAGCCTTTGAGGCTTCCTGGAAGCTTCCCTCAGAAACCGACCCAGCCTACGCACCCGCTGCCGACCTATCTTCTATCTTTGGTAGGGTCGATTTCTATGGGGACTTTGCCACCTCCTGGCAATCAGCCAATCGCCAATTCTGGGAGGGCAGTTCCCCTTTGGAGGGGTTTGATCAAATTGCTCGTTCCTTGGTAGCGGTAAGCTTCTTTTCTTCTTCTTCTGGGTGTTCATACCTTTCTATAACCCCCTTTCCCTTCATATGGCCACTTGCAGACCTGTTCCGCGAGTCTAAGTGTCGTTCAGCGAGCGGCCGAGCTTCAACGAGAGAATGCGGCGCTCAAGGCACGCCTTCAGGAACTAGAGCCCCCTGTGGCTTCCTCAGCTCCTCCTGAGCCCTCCCTTGGAAGCCTGGATGCTTATCTGCGTGCCGCCGGGGAATCTACGGTCTCTGCCCGAGCCATCTCCCACGCCGCCTTCGATAGACTACAAAAGTTGGAGGCGGCCTTAAAGACAAGTGAGTCTTCCTTGGCTTCTGAAACGGAGTGTCATCAGGCGGCAGTTTCTGATCTGAAAGACAAAGAGGCAGAGCTGCTCTCCCGATCAGCAGAGTTGAGATTGCTACGGCACAGTCAGGAGCTCCTGCAGATGAGATTGGCCGATGCCCAAGCTCTGGCCCTTGCTGCCGCTGATCGGGAGGCGACCATGCGGACTCAGTGGGAAGCGTGCCAAGCCACCCTTCAGTTTTTGCAAGCAGATCTCTTGAAGGCCCAGGAAGCGGCAACTCAGGGCCAGAGCGACTTATCCGTGGCCCGCGCCGAGGTTGCCGAAAACAAGAACAGTTTGGAAGTGTACCGAGCTGGCGAATCAGAGCGGCTGAAGGCGTACAGACTGGCCTATGTCAGCTCCTCCTTTTTTCTCCAAAAGCTGGGACGCTGGATGGTCTCGTTGCTGTGTCATGGGGCCACTGGCGAGGTCAGACAGGCCTTCGAGCAAGGTTTTCTACGCTCGGCACCTCCTGCCACCTTTCTGGACACAGCTCGCCTATCCAAGGAATTGTCGCAGGAAACTTTCCCTTCCTTCGAAGCGGATGATGGACTTTTCCTCTTGGAGGCTCCTCCCCCTGCGGCTGATCAGGCTCCCATGGATATTTCTGCCTGGGATCTTCCTGCTGCTTTTCCCGAAGCGTCTGCTGATCCTGCGTCTTTCCCCCTAGTGCTGGCTGACCCCGTGCTCCTTCCGCTGTCCCCCGGTAACCCTGCCTCTTCTTCTTCAGATGTTGTGTAGTCGGAACCAGGTTGTAATGTTTATCTTTTATGTGTTGATGCTGAACCTTCCCTGATTGTACTTATTCGTGTGGTCGTATTGAACTTTAGATGACTGTACTTATCTTCCCTTATATCCGGCTAATCGTATCGCTTCCCCTTCATGTATCCTTAGTTTGTTTCTTTTCTTTGTAGGTCGTCCGTGGGCTTTGGCTGATCTCTGCTAACCAGCCTGCCCTTGCTTATTTCGCTTTTGCTACGTCGCTCTCCTCCCAATAATCGCTTTTATACTGAGCCTGGCGAGGGGCCGATTTTGCTTTTTGTCTTTGACGCATGTCCATGAAGCCCGCTGATCTGCTCCACCTTTCTTTCTGATGGCCGCTTCCGTACACCTTTGTCCTTACGAGGCAATCACTTGTTCGGCGAAAAGTTGGCTGAACTGAGTGTGCCCTTTTTCCCTCTTTTTTCATACCTTATGAGGCGCCTCGTATCTCGAGCCTCTGCCTTTCCTATAATGCCCCCTGGTTATATTTTCGAGGATCATCACAAGACGTTCCCTGTCCATCTCCGCCCCTGTATCAACCGTCCGTTGTCAACTTACGAAAATGTCCTTCCTCCGCAATACCTATAAGTGTCTTCTTGCTTCTTTCCTTCTCCTATGATTCGCCATCACCACGGAGCGCCCAAACGTCGCCGCCGCCGATTGACTTTCTCCGAGACCTTGCCGCGTTCCTTCCTCTTCTCCAAGCCTCTTCTTTTCGTTTATTCTATCTAACTCCTGAGATAATCTCTCTTACAATGGCCTCTCCTTCTTGGATCTCCTTGTTGGTGGAGCACTTCCCAGGCGCTTCGACTTTCGCCGAGTTGGATTGGGATGACCTACGGTACACTTATGAAATCCCTACTAGCTTTCGCCCCATCATCTCTATTGGTGTGAACCTGTACTTCGATCCTCCGCCTGGTTCTTGTACTTTCTTTACCGAACAATTTGTATCTGGCCTTCGTCTACCCCCGCATCCTTTTCTGTCTGGAGTGTGCCGCTACTTTAAGATCCCCTTAGGTCAGCTAACTTCCAACTCCATAAAGATTTTATGTGGTTTTGTAATACTCTGCGAAGTTTGCGAGGTTTCCTAGTCTGCTCCCATTTTTCACTGCTTCTTTGCTCTTGCTCGGCACGCCGATAGCCTTTTTTACTTCCAGGCTCGCAATCATACTGCTTTCTTCTCTCCTCTTCCTCCTCCCAACGCTGACTGGAGGAAAAAAATTCTTTTTTCTCTGGTTTCCAGAGGAAGTAGACTGGCCTCTGCGATGGCAATCTGCGCTGCCTCTGACTCCGGCGTTGGAAGACTTCCATATGGACCTTTCTTATACTGTGGCTGTGACCCGCATGGAGGATTGGCGCTTGAATTTGACGAGGCTGTTGTCCGACAACCTACTTTCTTATTTCAGGCTGAGCCCCCCTTCTTCTGAAACACCGCACTCCTTAGGCAAGTTCGTGTGAGCTCCCCCTTTCGATCATTTTCTGTTAGACTGACCTTTCGTGTTGGTGCCCACGGCTGAGGTTTTGTATCACGCATCGGAGGCTCTGCCTTTGCCCCTCAGTGATCTGGAAATACTGCGACGCGGTCGGGTGATCCTGGAGAGAAGGCTACTCCCTCATTTCGGATCCACCTCATTTGGGGCAGCGCCTCAGCCTACTTCCAACCTCGCCTCACACACAGCTTCTCCTTCACCTGCCGCCCCGAACCGAGGCCGAGGTTGTGATCAAACCAGCCTCCCGGCCAGCCGCATCTTCCGAGGAGCCCCCTGGGCCCCTAGGCGTGGTCGCGCAGCCCTTCATCGCGCAGGTCGAAGCTCGTCCGGGCGAGACGCCACGGACAGGGGTGTTGCAGCCTCTTCACAGGGTCAGCCTTGCTCTGATAATTCTGACTCGGACAACCAGCCCCTGCTTCACAGACGACGTCGGAGACCAGGTTTGACTTCACAAATGCTCGATCCTGTTCCTTTTGCTGCCATATTGCCCCCTGCTGCCATCGTGGCTGACTCTGTCCCCACTCCCTTCTTCATTTTTGTTTCGTTTATCTGGCAGCCTCTCCCAACCCTACTCCTGCTGAGGAAGACAGCACAGGTGATCGTCATGACCCCGTGCCAACTGAGCCGGTTCCCGAGCCACCTCCTGCTCCTCCTGGTTCTGATGCTGGCCCTTCTCGACCTTCCTCCTCCGCCCGCCATCATTACAGGACCACTATCCCCTCTGAAGCTACTCTAGCTCGTCGACACGACGTCCCCACGAGCCTTCTGATGATGAAAGGCTGTCTTGGCAGCTTGTGGGCAGAGAGCATGAGTCAGATGGATAGCGCGCCGCCATTAGTCCAGATGGATAGGTTCTCGAAGTCCTGGGCTAAAGTAAGTACCCCATACCTTACACTTGTTATTAATTTGCCTTAACTGAAGACTATATCTTCCATCCAGACTCATGCAGAATCTTTAGTTCTGAACCAGTCCTTCCACAACCTCCATCATGAAAGCAAAGAACTCCAAGAGAGAGTCTCTGAACTAGAGCTGCAACTCAATGACCCAGCCCAAGCTAGTTATGCATTGCGGGCAGAAATCCAAGCCCTGACCAATCAGAACAACCGGCAAAAACGATCCCTGATACAGGTCAAAGATGAGCTCCGAGCTGTGAGAGAGGAAAGAGCTGCATCTGAGGCGAGGTATCAGCAACAACTAGCCCACCAAGCTCAGGAGATACAGTCCAAAGATACCCTTCTGCAGGAGAGGAACAAGAAATTGGAGGTTCAGGCAGCTCAACTGGAAACTCAAGTAGCTGAACTGAGGGCTCTGAAAGTAGAACTATCCCAGTCCCGAGCGGCTTTGACGGGAGTATCCACTGCCTTGGCGATCTATCGAGAAGGAGAGAGTGATCGTTGCCTTCAAAGTCGAATGTCGTATCTGAGCTCTCCTGAATTTTTGTCCCAGGCCGGGGCACGCTTTTCTGCAACCGTGCCCTACACGGCGGCTGGAGTCATTCGGCAACTTCACGCACAGAACTTCTTGAGCTCCATCCCTCCTGCAAACTTCTTGGATCAAGACAAGATTATTCAAGGCTTTCCGGATGAGATCTTTGCCCCCTTTAAATGATCTGTACCAACTGTTTAAACTGATGAGATTTTTACATGTACATATGTATCTTTGAGTTTTGGCTTGACTATCATACTATCTCCAGCCCCTTCGACCGACCTGGCTTATATTAACAGGGTCGGCACCCCTCACACCCGATAGAGCTGTAGGTAGTTAGCACTCCAAGGTCGGTCTAGCTTCCTTCCTTGAGCATCTTGCAAATAATAGGCCCCCGATGCCAACTTCTTGACAACTTTGTAAGGTCCGTCCCATTGAGGCGCCAACTTTGTCACTTCCCCTAAGGGTTTCAAACTAGGTCTCCTTCTCCAAAGAAACGAGGGATCACCCTTCTATTATAGTTCCGTCTCATCCTCCGCTATAGGCTTCCGATGCTTGTTCGCAATTTCACCGATGAAATCTAGTTCGCCAGTCAGCCTCTTGTTCCTTCTTCGTACATCATTCTTCGACGGAGGGTTCCCGACCTCCGAGGCACCACCGTTTCATATACCAAATGGAAAAGTGTCGACTGTGCGCTTTCTCGGGGTGTCGATGATAAGCCCACAAATGCTTGGCGTCCCACCCAACCGCCTCCTGTGATCCACTTGACATTGAGCCCTCGCACTATTTCTCGATTGACTACCGCCCCACCATTACTCCGAGGATGCGCCACCGGTAAAGGCATGAGTTATGCCAACCCTTGCACCAATTTTGTATCTTGCGCCCTTGAACTGCCGTTATCCGACACTAACTTATGAGGTAAATTTGCAAAAGATATTCTTCCACAAGAACTGGATCACCGCATCTTGATGATTCTGGCTAGAGCTTCCGCCTCTACCCACTTGGAGAAGTAGTCCACCGCCACCAGAGCCCTCGGGAAAGGTCCCACGATATCTATACCTCATTGGTCAAACGGCAAGACACTATAGAAGTTCTCAGCAGCTCGTGATACTTCTAGCATGACAAACAAGTATTCACCAGCTTCTGTGCATCCTTTTGTAGGATAGGCCAGAAATACCCGGCCAGTAGTACTTTCCTAGCCAGCGTTCTTCCGCCTGCATGATTGCCGCAGCACCCCAAATGTATCTCCCGCAAGGCCTGATCTGCTTCTTCCATACTCAAGCACTTGAGCAGAGGTCTGGAGAAAGACCTTTTGTATAGTTGATCTCCAATCATAACATAAGAATGGGTCTGTCTCCTGAGCATACGCGCTTCTTCTAAGTTGGTAGGTACAATTCCTTGCTGGAGGAAATTTATTATGGGCGTCTTCCAATCAATTACTCCTCCCAGGTTATTTTGTAGATTTATCTGGGCTATAAGGAAGGTCTGTGCTATAGATCTGTCAAGTACCCAAGTGGTCAGGGAGCTGGCCATTTTAGCTAATTCATCCGCTCTTTCATTTTCAGCCCTGGGAATCTTAGTGACTGTGACCTCCTTAAAATCTTTCCTCATCTTCTCATAGGCTTCCTTGTAAACTTGCATCTTTTCGTTGTTTGCCTCAAAATGTCCGTCACGAAGTTACTAGTCGCGAATCCTGAGTATATTACGACTCGGCTCCTCTTGCCCCCAGCCATTGCTTGCGACCAGCTAATAGGGCTTCATATTCACGTTGTTGGTAGCTCAATTTAGCCGTCAGACCAACACCGATAATGTCTCCCTGAGGAGATATTAGAAGTGCCCCTACACCACTTCCACGATGGGTAGCCGACCCATCTATGTAAACTTTCCAAACCTCCTCCGAATCCACTTGATAAACCTCTGTCAAGAAATCCGCCAGAGCCTGCGCCTGCGCTTGATCACTGGCTCGATCAGATATCATATTCCCTAGCTCGGTTGCCCATTTGATGAGTCGACGCCACTCCACCTTGGTGAGAGCCCGCCCCATCGCATCGCTTTGTCGAGGACGGTAATAGGATGTGCCAAAAATAGGGTCGGGAGCGTGAGCCATGAGAACAAGTCCAGAACCAACTTCTAGGTCAGTATCAGAGACTCCCCCTTTAATAGATGGCTGAAAAATACACTGGCGCTGTACATTATCCCGCTCTTTAACTAGCACGGCCCCGACTCGGGGGTGGATATAATAGACCCAGAGGGTTCTCCAACAACAGTTTGAACAACTGTAAAGATTCGTGTTTGCTTTAGCCCGAGTGTGCACTCTTCCGTCCAGAAACTTAGCCGCTTCCGACTTTGAAGAAGGGCCCGATCTGCAGAGAGATGAACCGACAATGCCGTATCACGCCCACTTTCTCGTCTCTGATTCCGAGGGATCAGATGTTTGGTGCTTGAACCTTCTCAGATTGGCTTCTATCCCTCGCTCACCACCGGATAGCCTGTAAACTTCTCTCCTTGGCCCCGAATGACATTTCGAGAGGATTCACACACCAGATTGCCTCGAGTCCCGAGGTTTCTTCCACATCTTTTATTACGACGCTGGGGACTTGATTAAGATGTCGACGATATCACAGACCTCCTTACGCTAATAACTGACCAAAGATTTTGTCCATCATCTTTTGGTAGGTGGCCCAGATTCCTAAGTCCAAATGGCATATAGCGTAGAAAGTGTCATCGCGACCGATTAACCTTCCCGATCCTCCCTAGCCAAGGGTATCCGATGATATCCTTGATAAGCGCCCATCATGCATATCCTCTCACAACCAGCAGTTGAATCCACCATCTAATCGATCCGCTGGAGAGGATACTTTGGGGTGGCTTTATTGAGGTCGGAAGTCATGACACCTCCACTTGTTGTTAGGTCTTTACTAATACAATGTTAGAAAGCCAGATGGAATTGCACCTCCAACATGTCCGCCTTCTTGAGCCGATCCACTCGGTTCGGATAATTTATTCGTCACGGTCGGAGAAATTTCTCTTCTTACCGCTTGGCTTGGCTGTGGCTTGCGGTCGTGCGAGCTTGGGCCTCCGCTATCTGGTTTGATCTCGGGCCCCGACCAGCAAAACGCCCTATTGCGGATCAGACATCAACGTCTCGACTTAACTCCGGTTGAAGTCACCGCAATGCGAGTGATGCTCCCAGCAAGATGCAACCTCTTCCCAGGGATAGGCTCTCCGGCACAGAGGCCTCTTGATAGCGTGCACACCACCATCCCGAGTCTTCCCTCTGCGTGCTCCACCCGACCATATCGATATAGCGGCCTGGGACACCCTCCGCTCTCCCTTGACTTCTCCGACCCGTCACCACCGGGAACTTAATCTTCGTGGAAAGTAGACACAGAACAACTCATGCAGAGATGCGGCCTGAGGATGACATTATAGAAGGAGAGTCCACCACTAAGGTGCTCCTCCCAGCACCTGATGGCTCATGCGGATGGCGGGCTGATCCCGACCCATGGGCTTGACTTAATTACCGAACGTGATAGAGAAGTGGTTACGGGTGTTGGAGTCGCAACGGCCAATCATCTCGAACGCAGCTCTAAACAATATTGACCGAGCTCCCCAGATCCACGAAGACCCGGTCACTCTTCACTCGTTGATTACGCCCTTGATTACGGTGGTGCCTGTCACCCTCAAATCCTTGGGCCCAAAGCTAATGTGAGCACCGGTGGTTGCACCTCCCAGCTCCACACTACAACACGAACGTGTGACTTATGGGCTACCTGAGTCCCCGCGTCGCGCCCTCCCGAAATCATGCCGATCTCGTCGATGGGCGTTACCTCCCAGACATATCTCTTCGGTCCTCCACGGGACCACTGGTTAGAAGGACCGGCTAGGTCGGGTCTCGACGAGCATGTCCCAGGCCGGCTGCTCTTCTTCCATTCTCAGATTTGGGATGCTAACCCGGGAGGCAAGCCGCCACCCACAGTCACGCACGACAGTGGAAGGCGATTGGAAGCGATCGAGTCATCGAGCAAGGCCCGATGATATATGTGCAATATGGTGCTCCCCTGGTCCAGTGCCTCCGCGTGTATGGCGACTGCGACTCGGGGTGCGACTCCCGGAAAGGTGGCCGAGGTAGGCACGGGTTGAATGTGTCAAGAGGCGAGTGGTTGTGGTGCTCTTCTCTGCGGTCGGTTGCCGAGAGCCACTGTTTTTTACTTCTCCTAGCCGCCTTGAGCTTCTCCACTTTGATGTAGTAAGAAGCTTTCTCCACCATGTCATCAAAACTTCGGCGGGAGTTTTGATGAGATCCTGAAGAATTCCCCTTCCAGCAATCCGTGGGAGAAGGCGCTATCGTAGATTTCCGAGGTGGCGAGGGGCGTCATTAGCCAACCGACCGAACCGGTAGATGTACAGGCTCGCCCCGCTGTTTAGACGAAAAGACAAAGTTTCGGTGATACTTACTTACGACTACGCAGACGAGAGAAGGCCGCTTGAAATCCATGAGCGATTGATGGACTCGGGGCAATCCATCGAACCCACTTCTCACCTGATTGGGTGTGTAGAATACTACTTTGATTTGACAAAGTTGTATTGATACAAGATAGCCTGTTCTTGAACTTCCGCAGATGCTCCTCCAGATCTTTGCTTCCATCGTACTCCAATGTTTGGGGCTCGATAACCCCTTGGTAGGTTTTCCCTCAAGATCCGAGACGAGAAGGGTACCTTGTCATCCGGTCTTCGTGCGATCTCCGGGGTTATAGCTTTCCTTCCGAATCCCGGATGCGAGAGCTCACGACCGACCCTCCGTACATGACTATACTCGCGAGGTCGGCTGATGATAGCTGCGAGGCTCTGAATGAAGTACGAGGGAGTTCTTCCTTCGCTTTGAGCCTGAGCTCGAGATGGAGTGGTTCTTCAACGCTGTGCTAGAGGCGAGGTCGAAACTGCTCTTGTTTTTGAGGCGGCTTGCTTCGACCTCCTGAAGCTCTCGCTTCCTCGCAGCCATGGTGACATTAATCCTCCTGCTGGAGCTTCGACCGAGTCCTCCATCTTCATGCCCGGATCAGGTGTTTCTGACGGCGCCAAATTTGATCGGCCCAAGTGCGAAGGTCGGTCATGACGACTCAGGTCACGACGGAAAGTCGTGGGTGATTCTGCCCCACGGGTGGTCGACGATGCGCAGTCCCCGCACACCTCTCGCATCGATCCCCTCCTCACGTTAGAGACCAGAACTGGGAAAAGTCCCTGATCGGGCCCTCCGATGCTCAAGTCGTGCACTTTTTCCCGTAAAAAAATGAGAGACGAGAAAAAAACCGACCGAAGTGAAAAATTGTGGGAAAGTGACAAGCGCTACCCGCGCATTTAAGAAGCCTCCTCTTTATGCCTTCTCTTTCTAGAACCCGCCATCTTGTCGAAAGCGTGACAGCTGGCTTTGTCGTGTAGTCCGGACACCTGTCAGTTCGCTATTGATCGTGAAAGCATCTTCTTGTTTTCGAAACCTCCGCCTTTACACATGGGTTTTGTCTTGTAATGAAGGCCATCTGTCAGGCTGCTATTGGTTGTGAAAGCATCTTCTCATTTAGAAACCTCCGCCTCCGCACATATCGCTGGTATGCAGTCATTACCCCTTGACGGACAATTGTGATTCCCCAACTCCCGCATGGCTTAGCTCATCCGATCTATTGAGGCCTGCATCTGCCTCGCATCCTCTGATCAGATCCAACCTCTAAGCATCACCTGCCAGTCGGGCTGACTCTGAACAGCTCTGCCAATCCCGATCTGTACCCTGCGCTTTGTATTTCCTGTCCCTCGACCGCAGGCCTGTAGATCGGGCTGTTTCTAGTCAGCTCTGCCGATCCCGACCCGTGACTTGTACTTCCAGTCCTTTGAATCGCAGGCCTGTAGATCGGGCCATCTCTAAACAGCTCTGTCGATCCCGATCTGCATCCTGCGCTTTGTATTTCCTGGCCCTCAACCGCAGGCCTGTAGATCGGGCTGTTTCTAGTCAGCTCTGCCGATCCCGACCCGTGACTTGTACTTCCAGTCCTTTGAATCGCAGGCCTGTAGATCGGGCTATTTCCAGTCAGCTCTGCCGATCCCGACCCGTGACTTGTACCTCGCATGTCGTCTCCCTTCGTCTTCCTACTGCTTTGCCCCTTCGATCAACAAGTCTGCCTGGCCTCTGACTATCCCCTATGCTCGACTCTGACTGCCCCGTCATCTTGACTATTGACTGCCAAGTCACCTTGACTACTGACTGCCACATCATCTTGACTTTTGACCGCTACATAGCCTTGACCCTTCTCATCCTTTCCTTTTGGGCCCCTCCATCGTCAGCCGTATCATATACCATATCAAAAAGGTTGGTATAAGAAAATTTATACCGATATTGTACCGAAATTTCGATATGATATAAATTTTATATCATTTTTCTTAAAACTTTGGTATTGATATGTACCATACTGAAAAATTTGATGTTATATAATACTACCGTTATAATAATTGTTATAATTATATTTAAATAATTTTAATTAAATTAGAAGTAGATAAATTATTATTATTTTTATACATTATAGTACTTGTACCATTACTAATTTTTATGGGTTATGATAGGCGAGTTCTTTTCAATAATGATGTGAAAGCTAAGGTGATGAGGGAATTCTTGTATTGGGTCGAATATACGATAAGATAAAGGAGGACCAAATAGAAAGTTCGATGAACATGTTCAGACGGTAAAAATTGACCGAGCACGAGTGTGCCTATATACACTCAGGCTGGCAATACCTAATCGAGCTTAAAGACATTCAGCCTTATGAAGCTTCTCGTATATGATCGACCGAGCGAAGGACGACCGAGCATAAGTGTGTCTATATACGCTCGATGGACATAGCTTGACCGAGTTTAAAAATACTCAGCCTTATATATGAAGCTTCTCATATACGATCGGCCTAGCAAAGGTCGACCGAGCACAAGTGTGCCCATATACGCTTGATGAGCAAAGCCCAATTGAGCTTAAAGGCATTCAGTCTTATGAAGCTTCTCGTATATGATCGGCTAAGCGAAGGTCGACCGAGCACAAGCGTGCCTATATACACTCGGATGGGTAAAACCCGACCGAGCCTAAAGGCACTCAATCTTATGAAGCTTCTCGTATATGATCGGCCAAGCAAAGGTCGGTCGAGCACAAGTGTGCCTATATACGCTCGATGAGCAAAACCTGACCAAGCCTAAAGGTACTCAGCTTTATGAAGCCTCTCATATATGATCAGCCGAGTAAAGACTGACCGAGCACAAGTGTGCCTATATACGCTCGACGGGCAAAGCCCGACCGAGCTTAAAGGCACTCAGCCTTACGAACCTTCCAATATACGATTGACCGAGCGAAGGTCGACCGATCACAAGTGTGCCTATATACGCTTGGAAGGACAAAACCTGATCGAGCCTAAAGGCACTCAGCCTTATGAAGCTTCTCATATATGATCAGCCGAGCGAAGGTCGACCGAGCATAAGTGTGCCTATATATGCTCAACGGGAAAAACCCGACTGAGCTTAAGGAAACTCAGCTAGCCTTACGAAGCTTCTAGTATACGATTGGCCAAGCGAAGGCCGACCGAGCACAAGTGTGCCTATATACGCTCGGACGAGCAAAACCTGACCAAGCCTAAAGGCACTCAGCCTTATGAAGCTTCTAATATATGATCGGCCGAGCGAAGGCCGACCAAGCATAAGTGTGCCTATATACGCTTGACAGGAAAACCCAACCGTTCTTAAGGGCACTCAGCCTTATGAAACTTCTAGTATATGTGGCCGACTTTAACGATCAGTCGAGATTGGCTTAATAGAAGGTATTCTCAGTGCATATACGACCGACTTTAATGACTGGCCGGGATTGGCTTAACAGAAGGTACTCTTAGTACATATATGACCGACTTGAATGACCGGTCAAGATACAGACAACATATATGCAACATGTAACTCTATGCTGTTGGAACCCCAAGGTTATTTTGGTGTGATCAACAAGTTAAGTTAGGTCCTATGTGTTTCTAACCTTGTGTCTAAGTGTGCAGGAGCTTAGGAGCACAGGTAGTCAAGCGGAAGACGCAGCTAGGTAGAAGGACGGCTGTCCGAGGGACGATGTGCTGCGGAAGAGTACACCGTGAGCACGAGAAAGCGCAAGGTGGTTCCGAGGACAGGCTGAGCGGAAGATTGCTCGGAGCAAGACGCAAGCGAGAAGGACGACCACAAGGGTCCGAGGGACGAAGACTGCGGATGAGTACACCGGCGGACGAGAAGGAAACACGCGGCGATTCCGAGGGACAAGAAGCCGGAGGGAAGCCCGCTCGAGAAGACCGGAAGTTGGGTTCGGGTGAGCCCTTTTCCGGATGGCAGAGATCACCCACCCAAGCGAGCAGATCTGGAGGAGAAGAACCGGATCGAGGCGGGACTGAACCAGAGAAGAGGTCCCGGATGAAAAAGTCAACAACTATTGACTTTGGGATCCGGGGCGCCTAGAGCTGTCCGGGGCGCCCGGAGCCCTCCGGGGCGCCCGGACCTTGATTTTGACCAGGATCACGATTTACGCGATCTGAACGTTGGGGGATAAAGTTTTATCCCCCAGGGCGCCCAGAACCCTTCCAGGCGCCCCGACCAAGGCTATTAACATAGCCTTGGTCCAGAAGCTTTTCATCAATTCAGAACTCAAGCATTTCTTTCAAACACTTGTACACTCTCTGTAATTAATTAGCTTCTGTTTCCTGAGCTTCAACGTTGTAAGAGGCTTCTCCGCCTGAAGGAGATTGATAGTGCGATCATCTTTCTTGGATTAACAACCACCCCGGTTATAACCAAGTCAAATCTTGTGCCTCTTCCTTTTCTTGCTTTTTCTTGTTTAAGTTAATTTTATGCAAGTGTTAGTTTAAGAGTTCGAGAAGGGTTCTTTTGTTTTTTTTTTTTACAAGGCTATTCAACCCCCCCTTCTAGCCGGCCCAACGGTCCTACAATTGGTATCAAAGCCGAAACGCTTCAAGAGGACTAACCGCCGAACGAAGCAACGAGATGGCCGGACCAAGCATCCACCCGCCGAAATACGAAGGGGACTTCGCTACCTAGAAAAAAACTAATGCAGGTATTTTTTACAATGGATATTGAATTAATTTTAACAATGAAACTTGGCTTTGAAGCTCCAGAGGACAAGGAAATAAATCAATGGACAAAAAGGGAGCAGGCCGACTTCGTCGCGAACGGAAAAGCAGTCAACAGGATCGGTAAATATAACTCCGCAAAGGAACTTTGGGAGAAGTTCCTCGAGCTGCATGAAGGTACGTCCAAAGCCAAGCTCGCTAGACAAGATCTGCTTCGCAATCAGCTCACAAGCCTGCGACTTGGGGAAGATGAGACAGTCGCACATCTGCACTCCAGAATAAAAGAAATCATCATCGGACTCACGAATCTCGGAGAAAAGGTAAGTAGCTGAGATTCGCTCAGGTACGCGTTAAATTCATTTCCGAGAAATTCAAAATGGACATTACTAGTAGATGCTTTTTACATTTCGAAGGACTTAGAAAAAATTTCATTAGAAGAATTTTTTTCAACATTTGAAGTCCATGAGTCAAGATGTGCAGGAATGAAGGAGCCCAAGAACAATGTCGCCCTCAAAGCTTCGAGAGACAAACTTGAGTCGGAATCCTCTCTCGACGACGAGGAAATGGTAATGATGGTAAAAAGATTCAAAAAACTTTGTAAATCTAGATCTACTAACCATCCGCAGGGGAAGAAGAAAAGGACGATCCGCTGCTACCACTGCGACGAAGAAGGGCACGTCAAGGACAACTGCCCCAAGCTGAAGAACAAAGACAAAGAGAATGGTAAGAAGCCTATCCAGAAACGAAAGGCCCTGAAGGCGACGTGGGATATCGTCCGAATCGAAGTCGGAGCTTCTGACTCAGATCGATGGCGAGTCATCAAGACGACTACGATTCAAGCTCTTCCAAATGAGCATCGAGAGCATCGATGAAGGGGAGACACGTCGGAAGAAAGCAACAGGGGAGAATGGACAACGAGATCGACAAGGTAAGTCATGTACGATCTCTTCCTCCCGATAAAATGTTTAAGTTCGTTAAACTTTTAACAAAAGATTGCTGCAAATTAGAAAGTGAAAATAAAAATTTAAAAGTAATTCTAGCTAAGTCTTGTCCCTTATAAGAATTAGATAAATTAAAACTAGCAAATGAAAAATTGAAACTTGAAAATGATGATTTGAAAATTAAAGTAGATAACTTGAAAAATTATGCATGTTCATCTAAAACCAATTTTAGAAGATTTAATAATTTAAATTGGTACTTTAAATATCACCCGGGACAAATTAAGAACATTTCAAGAAAATATGTCCTTAAAAATTTTTTGGTTAATCCAATAGGCTAGAACCTATATTGGGTTCCGAAGTCATGCTTAAATTAATTTTAAAATTAAAATTAGCGCTTTAAGTGAGAAAATTAAACAAAGAATTTCTTTATGAGGCTTTGTCAAGGAAGTGGTTGTTGCTCCAATAACCAAGAAGGCCTAGTGCCTCGCCACGACCTGGAAGCCAAAATATTGAAATAAATATTTAATTAACTTACTAATAAAGCATTAATGCAAGAATTAATTAATGCTTTAAAAAGGTTATTCAAAACATTTTTTTCAATTTAGAAATTTACTTACTTAAATTTTTTTTAAGTTGATTAAGTCATTTTTTTCCTACTTGGAAAAAAAAATTTCTTAAAAATTCTCAAATGATTAAATTAGAAAATTTTATTTCAAAAATAATCTTTACTTATAAATTTTTTATGTTTTTCTTAAGTTAAAAGATTTTCTAAAATTACAAATTTATGCTCAAATTACTTAGAAATTTTTTTTAAAAAAATTGCCTAAGTCAGATTTTCAAAACTTTACTTAGAATTATTTTTAACTTAGAATTTCTTTTAAATATTTTTTCAAATTTACTAAATTTTTAACCCTTAGATTGTTTCTCTTGGAACCCCATTTTTTTGTGATCAAAGGGGGAGAAGGGAAAGTATAAGTCTAGAGGGAGGTAGATAGATTTAATTAATTTTTTTTCTATCTTTTTGTACTGAGGTAGATAGAGTTAATTTTTTCTATCTGTTTGTACTTAAATTGCAAATTAAGTTAATTTACTTAATTTTATTTAATGTCTATTTTAACCCTAGCTTAACTTGGGTTGATCACACCAAAAAGAGGGAGATTGTTGGAACCCCAAGGTTGTTTTGGTGTGATCAACAAGTTAAGTTAGGTCCTGTGTGTTTCTAACCTTGTGTCTAAGTGTGCAGGAGCATAGGAGCACAGGTAGTCGAGCAGAAGACGCAGCTAGCGAGAAGGACGGCAGTCCGAGGGATGAGGTGCTGCGGAAGAGTACACCGGCGGACGAGAAGGAAGCGTGCGGTGGTTCCGAGGGACGAAAGCCGGAGCGGAAGATTGCTCGGGGAGCAAGAGACGCAGCTAGCGAGAAGGACGACACGCGGTGCGTCTGAGGGACGAAAACTGCGGATGAGTACACCGGCGGACGAGAAGGAAACACGCGGCGATTTCGAGGGACGAGAAGCCGGAGGGAAGCCCGCTCGAGAAGATCGGAAGTTGGGTTCGGATGAGCCCTTTTCCGGATGGCAGAGATCACCCAAGCGAGTGGATCCAGAGGAGAAGAACCGGATCGAGGCGGGATTGAACCAGAGAAGAGGTCCCGGACGAAAAAGTCAACACCTGTTGACTTTGGGCTCCGGGGCGCCCGGACCTTGATTTTGACCAGGATCACGATTTACATGATCTGAACGTTGGGGGATAAAGTTTTATCCCCCCAGGGCACCTGGAACCCTTCCAGGCGCCCCGACCAAGGCTATAAATATAGTCTTGGTCCAGAAGTTTTTCATCAATTCAGAACTCAAACATTTCTTTCAAACACTTGTACGCTCTCTGTAGTTAGCTTTTGTTTCCTGAGCTTTAACATTGTAAGAGGCTTCTCCGCCTGAAGGAGATTGATAGTGCGATCATCTTTCTTGGATTAACAACCACCCCGGTTGTAACCAAATCAAATCTGGTGCCTCTTCCTTTTCTTGCTTTTTCTTGTTTAAGTTAATTTTATGCAAGTGTTAGTTTAAGAGTTCGAGAAGGGTTCTTTTGTTTTTTATTTTTTTTTACAGGGCTATTCAACCCCCCCCCTTCTAGCCGGTCCAACAATCCTACATATGCTAGCCTGGACAATTTGGCGAAAAATAGTTTCTTGAAGCTTCTTCTGGTATACTAGACGACAAAGAGGGTACATCTGGGGTATAAAAAAGATTCTTTAAACAATTATTGCAGGAAGTCCAGGTGGTACTTTTCTTCATCTCCAAACAAACTCTAACGAACCGGGGACCACCTCATGATCGCAAAGGTTACATGAGGTGGTATAAAAAGGAGAATCATGTCCGCTAGCGAGGTACACAAGATCTAATTCTGACACAAACACTTACATCTGAAACTCTACTTCCATTACTGTACTTCTTCTTCTTCTTCCACCTTCGAACAAGAGAACTAACTTGAATGTCGGAGGGCCTAGCCAAGGATTCCCACCCCGGTCCTAGGTCACTAACACTTTGTTGGCTCGTCCCGTGGTGCACAGGAGCATTGAGAAGTTTTTCCAGATCTCCTAAAGTTCTTCTTCCTTGAGGTCATTGCCCACTGGAGCCAGTACGCCATCTCCCAGCTTTCAAATAGGATCAAATTGTAGGATTGAAAGAGTGCGATAGAGGGGGGGTGGGGGTGAATACCGTGCTTTTAAAAAAAAATTCTTTTACTGGTTTAAATCAAAGTCATGCAGTAGAAAATAAAGAACAAGTTAGGTTACTTGGTTTGAAGTCTAGGTCAACTCCTACTCCAAGGTCCGTGATCATTGATCGCACCGATGGGCAATCCACTAAAGCACTTTTCTCTGAGAACCTCATAGAGAAGTAGATTGTACAATGAAGTGAGTAAGATAACAAGAGCCTACTATCTTACTTTAGATTAAGTACAAAAACAAGCTAAATAAATATACCAATTACTTAGATAGAAAATGCAGCATGATCGGTACTTCTTGGATGATACAACAACTTGCTTGATGGAGGCATAGAAGAGTAGCACGAACAGCAGCAGCTAACACAGTGATGAACTTCGGACCAAACAGATTTCGTTGCTTTGTTGCTTCCTTGCTGAGCCTCGAATCTCAATCTCTTTTTATAAGATTGGCCAACGTTCGATCGACCGATCCACGAGTTCAGTCAACTGAACCCACTCCCTTCCTTCTTTGCTAAGATCCGATCCTCAAATATTAATGATGTTTAATGGTTCCGTCGACCGATCCCTTTATTCGGTCGACCGAACGATGAGCTTTCCCTATTCATAGAGATTCTTCATTAATGAGCCTTTAATGCGATATTGTTCGGTTGACCGATCCTCTGGTTTGATCAACTGATTATGCCTTGATCGGACTTTGCTCTACTTTTATCTGAATTGGTGTCTATTCTGAGTTAGCCTTGTTCAGTCGACCGATCATCGAGTTCGGTCGATCGATCAGGCCGAACCTGCAAAACAAGAGAACTACCTGCAAAGTGTCTTCTTCCTGAATTTTCTTCTTCAACTATATTTGCAGGCTTCACCGAATTATATTTGTTCTCTGCAACATGTTTCTTTATCTCGGGACAATCTCTTTATATGATCTTTTTCTCTACACTTGTAGCAAGTGATCGCCTTCTTCCTTCTTCACTTAGAACGAGCTCGATCCATGTCAAGATTTGCTCCTACTACGCTCTTGGTTGCTATTTATCACAAGCCCTTCTCCCTGATAAACTTCATTGTTTGTTTTCTTCTGCTGGTGAAAACATAGAAACGTGCCTATGATCTCCTTTAATTTAAGAGTTTCTTTAACTCACATCAAAGTAATAACCAAATTCTCATACGTAGGAGATGAAGGTAGAGAATTCAGCAACATCAGTGTCTTGTCTTCATCCTCGATCTTTACATCAACTCTCTTTAAATTGCTCATGTTCTAGTTGAATAAGTTGATGTGTTGGCTTAGATCAGTTCCATTTCTCCTCTTCAGTCCGTATAACTTTTGCTTGCGATACAATTTGTTTGTTAATAACTGTGACATGTATAGACTTTCTAACTTTTGTCAAACTATCATTGGTGACTCATCGTCAATGATATGGTACATCACATCATCTGTAAAACAATGCCTGATTGTTGCGCCTTTGCCTGAAGTTCTTCCCAATCCTATCTCTCCATGCTTTCCGTTTTTTTTTCTCCTAGCGCCTTTACCATGCCTTGTTGTACCAACAAGTCCTTAACTTTTTTCTGCCATAATCCGAAGTTCCTGGTTCAGTCAAACTTCACCATATCAAACTTGGCAGAAGGCGTCCCCAACATGTTGAAGAAATCTGTCAAAAATTTGCTCTGATATCAATTGTTGCGCAAAAAGGGGGCAACAACTCTCAACCTCTAACGTAGAAGAAGAGAGAAAGAGATCTTGCGGAGCAACAAGACAGACGCATAAGAAAGAGCAAACACGAGGAAGAAGAAGAAGAGGGAGAAGAGTTACCGTGATTCAACGGGGTACCTACTCCACAAAACGGCTGAAACTTTATTAGAATTATCTTTACACAAAAGAATCTACACCATAATGATGATACTTCAATTAGATTCACAATGATCCCTATAAATAGTGTCCAAACCCGAACATGCCAAAACAAACCCGAAAAATCATAATAGAATTTTGTTATGAAAAAACTTTACCAAAATTGTTACGAAAAACTATAAAAGAATTTTTCCATTGTTTTTTCTTTTCATTTGTGACATCCCTCGCATTGACCTTTACTCAGATATGAGTCACCCGTCAACAGAAAGACGTGTTATAGTGTTCTAATCCAAATGTGGAGAGAAGAGGTGGTATGGAGTCAGTGGGGAGGTTACTCAGCGTATTAAACTAGTGGCCCTACTTTGGCATATCTCATAGTAGCAACAAATTTTCTCTTGATAATTATTCCATTTTCACGTCACAAGGCTAGACACTGAACCCCAATCTATCTCATTACTTCTATAAACCACTCCATGGTAGACACTATTCACGACGACAAGCTAGTAGTAGGGAAATTTCTTGTAGCTGCTCCTTTCATGGTACTTAGCTAGTCTTGGCAACTGAGAATTACATGGTAAGCACTATTTTTTTCTGCAAGTCTGTAGCTGCCATAATATGTTATTTTATCTTCACAGACTGATGTCTTATGTATCTTTAGTTGTGAGAGTTGAGAAAGTTTATACTAAGAAGACTTTACTCCTTTGAAGATTAGATTAACATAGTCAAAGTATCTTTTCAAGCTCGTTGCCAACTTCAGTCCAAAGCGCACCCGCGGATACTGGAAGCGGAGGCGCACCCGCAAATGTTGGAAGCGGAGGCACTACTGGCGGAGGTGGAGATGAAGCCCGCCGACATCGCGGCGGTGTTCACGAGATGCGACACTGCAATGAACAAGGTGGTGGAGGAGATGCAGCGACGAAAGGAGCAGACCGTTGCTTGACGGCGACAGAAGTAGAATGCGTGGAAAAATTAAAGGCCGGAGGTGTTTTTATAAATTACATTTAAGAAAGAGGAATATGATCAAGACTAGGGTTGTAAACGAGCCGAGCCGAGTTTTGGGGGTGTTCAAGCTTGTTTGATAAGATAATCGAGTCAAGCTGAGCCGAGCTTAAAATGAACCAAGTCTTTGAAATGATTGTTTAAGCTTGGTATGGTTTATTTTTTTTATAAGTCTGAACTTATTTGAAGCTTGGCTCGAGCTTGGTTCGTTTAGATATTATCGAACTCTCAATTCAAACTTGTTTGATTGTTTAAAATTTTTAGTTATTTGATTCATTATTGTGCTTGATAATTCAAATTTATTTATTTATTTATTTTATTATTTATTTTATTTTATTATTTATTTAGCATATTGATAAAAGTTTTATTAATGAATATGACTTGTGAATATTGTTCGCGAACGTTGTTCAAGAACATTATTTACGAATGTTGTTCACGAACATTAACGAGCTAAACACATATTATAAGTACTCTGTGGTAGTTTTGATGTGGTCAACCAATTAAGTTAAGTCCTGTGTATTTGATCCTTGTGTCTTAAGTGTGCAAGAGTTTAGGAACACAAGAAGTCGAACGGAAGACGTAACTAGCGAGAAGGATGACACGAAAAAAGAGTCGACGAGCTTGGTACATCTGAGGAACAAGATGCTGCGAAAGAGTACACCAATGGACGAGACGGACGTGCACAACATTCAAGGGACAAGAAGTTGGAGAGGAAGCCTGGTTGAGAAGAACAAGATTTGAAGTGTCGTTCCATGCCGCCCGGCACAGACGGTTTTTACCGTTCCGCCGGGCGGCCGAAACCGGCACGGGAGGCGTCCCCGTCTCGGTGGCGCCGAAGGAGACGCGGGACGCCTCCTTCGGCGCTGGAGGAGACGCGGGACGCCTCCGGCGGCGTCCCGCGGCACATTCGGCAGCGAAGGCGTCGTGCACGACGCCTTCGGCGTGCAGAAGGTGTCACGCGCGACGCCTTTTGAGGCGCCGAAATCGTCCGGCAGGGTCGCCGGACGCTTCCGGCGACCCTTCCGGCGACGCTTCCATCGTCGCCGGACGCCCCCCGCGAGATCGCGATGATCGATCGTGGGCGGGCGCGATATCGTGTACGCGTTTTTTTTTCTCCTGTTTTTAATAATTATTTATTTTATTTTATTAATTTAAACAATTCCTAAGGAGGATGGGTAGAGGATGTGTGATATTTCGAAGAGGCTTTTATAAATCTAGTTAAATTATTCTAATAAAATATATAAAAAATATATTTAAAATTAAAATAAATTAAATAAATTTTATTAATTAATATACTGAAAAAAATAATATTTTAAATTTCATTTAAAAATTTTAAAAAATATATAATAATTCTTATTTATATTCTAATATATTTTTATTATTTTAAATTTCATTTAAATTTTTTAAAAAATGTAAAAAAAATTCTTAAAAAAATTAAAAAATTCTAATAAATTATATTTATATTCTGATATTTTTTAATTTTTTACTTGATATTTTTTACTATTTAAAATATATATTATTTAATTAATAATTAATTAAATGAATAAATAGTTAATTTATATAATTATTATTAATATAAAATAATATCTTGTATTATTATTATTATTATTATTATTATAGATACTTCCATTTTAATTTGAATTATTGATATATCAATTCTATTTAAATAAAATTATTTTTAATTATTTTTTCTAACCATATTAAATTATTCAATAATTGAGAACTTATAATAAATCAATATACAACTTATTTTTATATACACAATAAACATATTTATCTTATCATTATTATAGATAAATAAAAAATACCAAAACTATATCGGCACGACACGATACGATACCGAAACCGTATCGTTCCGGCCTGAGACCGAAACCTCGGCACGGGTCGAAATTTTAAACCATGGAGAAGAAGGTTGGAGTTGGGTTCAAGTGAGCTCAACTTTGATTAGCCGAAGAATCACCCATGCGAAGAGATCAGCTATTGAGTTAATTTACATTGTGAAAGGCGCCTTCCATAGGCTGGAAGGCACCTTCCCTAGCCGTTACTCGAGGATAAAGTTTTATCCTCGGAGGATAAAATTTGTCCGATGGAAGACGCCTTGGACCACTTTAAAGGCGTTTTTTCAAGCTGCGAATAATATTTTCTAGAAGATATAAAAAGACCCTTGGACTTAAAAAATATTCAACAACTCTTGTATTGATTTCTTAGTTTATTTCTGAGTGTCCAATGAGTGTAAGAGACTTCTCCGCCTTCAAAGAAATAAATTTTCTAATGTTTTTCATCTGCCTTGGATTAACAATCATCTAGGTTGTAATCAAGTAATTATGACTTTTCTTACTTATACTTTTTAACGAAGTTGAATGATTTAGAAAGGATTAGTTTTATTTTTTACAGGATAATTCACCCCTCCCCCTCACTTCTTGTCAGTCTACCTATACCAACACATATATGTTCAAGCTTGTTTATTTAATTTAACGAGCTATTCCAGATTGTTTATTTAATTGATTTTGTGTATATTAAACGAACATAAACAAGCTCTTATTAAGTCGAACACCAAGCTCGTTCACTAACACTTGATTCATTTACAAACCTAATCCAAACCACAAAATTGAGATATAAAATTATTATAGCATCCTTATATTTCTAAAAATTTAAACATAAATTGTAATTAATAAAAAATTTACACATAAATGTTGTTATTATATTTAAATTTTTGATGATTTTTTTATATAGGTATTTATGATCCGCCCCCCATTATTGTCATTAATATTATTTTTGGCATTCTTTTCAGGTGGCTCGAACGGGATGGGTTGCTCTAGTCAGAGAATACTGAGTAACTTCCAAATATTTACGTGGTTATTCTCTTCCCATATAGCTCTTTTCATGAAACCAGTCACCCAAAGAAACCAAAATTTTGCATGATCAATGGAACCATATGTGCAGAACAAATCCTTTTTCTTAGGGAAATAAACAAAATAAAGTGGCTAAAATTTTGGCATTTGGAGGTATAATTAAGTTTTGTATCCCCTTATCTTTTTGTGTTCACTCTTCTCATTCATCAAAATTTGATGATCAAGTCAAATTCAGAAGAATCAATTAATCTTAAAGATGATCAATCCGGCCCTTAAAATTTCCCACCGACCATCACTATAAATCGAGAAATGCTCACAGAGACTCATCCAAATGACCAACGTTCTTAAATTATCATCCCACTAGAGAGAAATTCTTACAATGCGCCAAAACTAGGGTTCGACCATTAAATGCATGATTAATCGTGCCTAAACACTACATCATTGTCCGGGGCATTTTCTTCTTATTCATTCTTGGTAAAAGGGCATTAATGCATAATTCCGAAGGCACAAGGTTTTCTTTAGTTATTTCTAAGTTTTCTCTAGCTAATTATCTTGGAGGACGGGGATTGCTTAAGTGGCTTCAATCCTCTTTTAAACTGAAGATGAATCACAAACCAATTTAACTAAAATTTAATATATTTCACTTGAAACTATAATCACAATCGTATACTTATCCCAGATACACAACACAGAAAAGGCAAACGTTTCGTATGGATTCATCTATTGAACAATAGGAATTGATTTCAAGCAGTTCACTCAGTTTACAGTGTAGCAAAAAGCCTATACTTCAGAAATCTCATTTCCTCTCCTTCCTGGAGTAGTTTCATGGCCAACTACATTCTGCAACAGAACACCTTCAGATTCATCAGGCTTCTTGTGTCCTTTCACTGTCGTACCTTTGGCGTTCTTCTTCACCCCCTCAGCCCAACCGAATAGCTTTGTTTGCACATTTTCATCAAATATGACCTTATTGAATGAGTTCCCCATCTGAATTTCAAACGAAAGTTAGATATCGAACGACTAAATTTTGTAAAAGAGAAGTATGAAGGAGAAGATGAGGCCAAAGATCACCTGAGTAACAATGGCATAGAGTGGAAGGGTGCTGTAGCCGCAGAGGAGCTGGATCAACACACTGGAAAGCAGCAGATAATGAATTAGAAGACGTCGTGGTTTTTATGTACTGAACACGATTCGGACTGACCTGATCACAATTCGGGGGATTACGAAGCCTATTTTCCCCATGATGCATGAATCGAAGCTATATGTTGTCTGAATGACCAAGAGAATCGTTAATGAGTATCCTATCGATCGACCAATACTAGTGTTTTAAAGAGTTGTGACATGGATCGACACAAACACAAGGAATTAAGAGTTGAGAACTTGTTGCAGAAAGAAAGAAGTTCTATGCACGAGAATGAGCATAAAATTGTATAGTCATAATTTTTAAAGAATCTCTACAAAACTGAAGCATAATTATCCACTCGTGTTGCTTACCAATATCCAGAAGAAAAATGCAATCTCGAAGGCATTTTGGAAAAGGATAAAGTGAATCAAGGAGATGACGATTTTAGGTCTGTGAAACCAGAAGAGATGGTCTGAAGGAGTAACCACCAAGTCACCTGCTATTGCAGAATGTTTCTCAGCAACCTCATGAGCCAACTGAGTAATGATATGTTCTAATTTGGTGCCAACAGCAAGCAGAAGCTGTAATAAAATTTCAACAATTGATCAAATTATAGATGAAGGATGAACTCAAGACGAAAACATTGATGATAATATTTCTCTCAAAAAGTATGATGTGGATCTATTGTGGTTACACTTACAATTAGAGGTATAAATGATATCCAAAAATATGCATTCCAACCTGCACAGAAAAAAAGCAAGCTAAGATGGATCGAAGTGCATGAGACTATGAGATGAACTTGTTAAAGAACAGTTGGTTCAAACAAGTTCTATACTAATAAAATTATCCTTTAGTATGAGATCACCGTCTATGGTATTTCTACGACACCCATATGAAATATCTAGATTAAGTTCAACTCACCAGCAATATTCAATGCTAAGAATACCATGACAAAAATCCACAAATACCAACTGCACAACAAAGAGAGAAAAGCATATTTGGTCAAATAATATTAATTGATCTTTAAACTTCAGTTTTTAAACAAGCAAGTATGTTCATTCCATTGGTAAATAATTGGCAAATACCTTATACCGACCACCTTCTTAAAATCAGATTCGAGGACTCGTATCATATATTTGTAGAAGTTGAATTTAGGATTACCTTTACAGTGAGTCTGCGATAAATAGATTCAGATTAAACAAAGACATTGGTAAAGAGAAGGAAGATGTTTAGACCTGTAAATACACCTAATAGTTTCCTTTCTTACCATGATAAATCCTAGTCTCATAGTAGTATAATCTGTCTTGGTGATCGATCCATAGAATTGCTTAAAAAAAGAACGCTGAAATGAACACATTCATATCAGAAAAATTAGAG
The DNA here is from genome assembly GCF_018446385.1 of Zingiber officinale. Taxonomy (NCBI): domain Eukaryota; kingdom Viridiplantae; phylum Streptophyta; class Magnoliopsida; order Zingiberales; family Zingiberaceae; genus Zingiber; species Zingiber officinale. Next base: position 106,730,032 of record NC_056003.1, read on the forward strand.
AATCTTCTTCCTAGAAGCAGATAATACTTCATTTTTTTCCTAGTTCAACAGATAATTAATCTTGTTTTTGGTTTTTAACAATATTCTTAAAGTGAGGCCTAATATGTTTTCCTTGCTGACCAGTTTTGAGTATCAAAGAGATCTTACATACCAACCAACTTGATATGAATGAATCCTTTCCAAAGCCCGAGAAACGCTTTCTAATAAATTCAAATTGCTGCACTTGATTGATCTTTAAGGGAGCTACATAAAACCAAAAAGTGACGTTGGTTCAGCAAATCTGTTCCCTTTCTTTTCGCATATATCAACAAAAAATCCTCATCATATGACTCAGTGTTACATTCATACCATTCCCTTGAGAATTCTGAGCCAAATCCTCCCAGTTTCTCCATGTGCGCATCTAAAATATCAAAATGGAGTTGAATTCTTAAAGATAACATATAAGCATTCAAGAAGAAACATAGCAAGATTAAAAATGGATATCACTCTTTACCTGTGCAAGTCCTAGAACAACAGTGATGGCACTGAGTACTACATGACTGACGGCCAAAACAAAGATAAAAATATGTAGCTCATGGATTGCCTCAAGTGATAGTAATGGAACTTTTCCCTGAATAGACAATGATGTGAAAGAAATAAAGGTGCAGTCTTGCATTCAAGGAATAAAAGTGTTTCTTTCGGCAATTGAAACTATAGGAGAAGCTGTATCGAACGACTAGAGGAATTTGTGCACTGGTATCAAGCAGATTATACTAGCTCAGGAATAACAACTGTTGACAGCATCTAAAAGGTAAATATTTACTTCATTCTACCACAATAAGTTGAAAAATGGATTCAGTCAACATTAGGAGAATTGCATCTAAGCAAGATTCCAGATTATGATTAGTTCGTAGAGCGGTATCTTCGCATGTGAATAAGGATCACAAAACAACTCTGCAAAGCAAGACACCATCAATCATCATCATCTCGTAATTGGTATAAAGGGATTTGTTTCTCGAAATGGAGAATAAAACTGCAATTAAAGTAACAAATTACACAGATGATCAACTACTAAGTGATGAACAACTAGTGGTATAAGAATCTCCTAGTCCACAGATGAAGAAAATTATATTGCAGGAAGAGAGAACTTCACCTTCTTCTGACAGTAAGTCGAATCTCCTCCACTGGCCAACAGACGACGACCACCCCCGACTATCCCACCGGAAGAGCTCACGGAATAGTGGGCAGTCGAAGTTGCATCATCATCCCTCTTGCATGGACGTAAATGGTGCGTGAGGCTCTCGGAGACGCATATCCGTTGAATCGACCCCTGGAACACCACCAGCAGCAGCGAGATGAACCCCAACAGCATCAACTCTGCAAAGAACCCCTTTCCCTCTTGTAACTACGTCGAGGGACAGTATAAACATCTCGCGAAAGGGAAGGAAGAGAACTGACCTTCTTTGATTTTCTGAAGGGCGTCGAACAAATGCTTCTGGTTCTTCTTCTTGAGGACCTGCAAGATCAATTTTTTTATCAACATGCTCAGCGCAGACTGGGCAAAGAGGGGAGGAGGGTGTAAAAGTTGCACCTTTCCGAGGCGATGGAGCAGGCGCTCGAAGATTAAGGAGATGAGGACAATAACACTGCAGACGAGAGCAACAATCCATGTGGGAGTGTACTCCAACGTTGGCGCCGACTCGTCGCCACCTCCTGCCATTGCTGCCCCGTGTTCTTCCCCTCGCTCTTGGCGACTGTATATAGAGCGCAGAGGAAGCACAGGGGAAGATGAATAGGAACGCGCGATGTTGGAGTGGAACAGGCCTGGTCAAGAGGGGAAGGAGGAAATAAGCGAACTTCCATTGGAGCTCCAATAGGGAACAACATCGTCGCTGTCAACGGCGTGGTTAAGAGGAAACCAAACCAGGGTGGCGACGTACATACAACTGACGTTCGTTTGAGTAATAGCTTCTTTCTTTTGTTTCCGCCCTCTTCAGGGTAGCTGAGCCCGAATTAGGGATCATAATTTCACCTGATATCGGACCGAATAGAAGAGGATACGAAGGACTATCGATACATCTAATATTTAACATGAATTTAATATGATGTTAATTTTAATAAAAATATAAATATAAAAGATATTCAATCTTTTAAGTATTAATATGCCTATTAGATATTCTATAATGGGTATAAAGATAGAGGATATAAAATTCGATCACCTATTGTTATCTATAGCCTGAATGATAGCCGTGGGGAAGGAGATAGGGATGAAAGGATGGGTAAACAATGAAGAGTGCTTTAAACCTTGTTTCGAAAGAAACGAGTTAAATGAAAAACTTTGTTGGGAAAGAAACGAGTTAAATGAAAGGAAAAGTATAAATGGGAAAGTTTTAACCTTTCATATCCATGAAAAAAATAAAGGCAAAATTTTTACATCCCAATTTGAGATCTAAGAAAGGGGAAGGGACCTAAAATATTTATTTTAATATTTTATATATTTAATCTTTGTTCTCCTCCTCCCATAGAGTAGTATATATCTTATTGGTCTCATACCAGTATATCGTATCTCCTATTTTTTTCGATCGAGGTCGAGCGATTTTCACTGGTCTCGGATCAGTATATTGAATTCCTTATCTCTCCCGTTCAGGATCGAGCGGTCTTCAAAAAGCTTGAAGTCTTCAAAATATAGTAACCGTTCAGCACTATTCTTCGAAATACTCCCAAGACCGATCGGAAGTTCGCAGAATCATAATGGAACTCTAAATACAAAAATGATTGATCGATTGGACAAACTAATCGTGGGCGATCGAAGGAGTCATGAGGCCACGAGTGCTCGCAATGTTCAAAAGATGAGTTAAAAAAACATACAAGGAGATAAAGCTTGTCCGAACGGACAAACATTCATTAAATTTCAAAAATTTTACAGGAGCTCTCGACCTCACTCAAGGTAGTCTAAGACATCGTCAGGCAGCGATGCAGTAAGTTTGTCCCGGATGATGATGTTGTTGGTCAGAGCTACTGACAGGTAGCTACCCTCTCTAAGCTGGTCGATCGTCCCATTAATCGCCAGGTCGAACGAGCGGAGTGCTCGGTCGGCAACTTTGTCTTTGAAAGCGTCCGAGCGGATATAATTCTTCTTCATCGCCTCGAACCGGCCAACCTCGGCTTCTTGATAAGTCTTCAAAGCCGCTCGGGAGGCCTCCAGCTCGTCCTTCACGGTGGTCAGCGCAGTATCATTGGCGGCAAGTTGGCCGCGAAGGGTAACTTCTTCGGCTGACCAGCTGTTCCGCTCGACGACCAGGAAATCCTCAACTTTCTTGAGTTTCTGGGCGAGAGTCGGGGCCTCCTTATTCTTCAGTTCGAAGTCTTCGATAACTCGATTCTTCCTCGCGTTGGCCGACTCGATTTTATTGTCAAATGTAGCGACCTGCTTATTGAGCCGTGCCAGTAGAGTGGCCTGCCCTGAACTCTTGTCCCATTCGACCTCGAGCAGTTTGGTGCTCTTCTCCAGATTGGCCTGCAATTTGGCCACCTCGGCATTCGTCTGCTCTTGAACGGCGGAGGATTAGTCACTCGATGCCTTCATCTTCTTCACTTCCTCCTCTAAAAAAGTGAGCCTTTGGCACATGGTCAGGCCTCCACCCAGTACTGCAAGCAACAAAGAGAATATAAACGTCGAGCGGAAATAGATTAAAAAGAATATTAACACTTATACTCCAGTAGACATTTGGGTGTTGTTGTCCGTGAGCACTCCTGGAGCATCATCGCTGCACAGGCCCGGGCATCAGCCCATATTTGGGCGAGTGGCCCTTGGATGATGATTTGGTGCTCGGGAGCTCGAGATACAACGTCTTCCGACTCGCGCTACTCTTCGGTCGGTAAGTGAAGAATCGTCGTAATATGGCGTTGTCTGCTCGGGGTTGATTGCACGGAAGTAGCTTGTCTTGACGACCGGGATGAAGACGTCGGACGGATGCCAGACTTCTTGGCCTTCGATTTTGGTGGCAGGAAGGTCACTGGCGGCTCACAAATTGTTCCCTGGGGTAGACCGGACAGGGAGGGGGTCCAATCTGACGAGTCAGGAGCAATGGACTCTTGGACGGGAGAGAGGGTCAACGTCTTGACCCGTTCGGCGGACCACACCCCTGAAGTGGCGGAGCGTGATGAAGGCTCTGCTCGGCGCCTCTTGCACCTGATCAGTGGCTCAGCTGAGGAGGCTGAGCCCGACACCCCCTCAACATAGATGATCGGTTGTCATTCGGAAGGAGGTGGTGAGCCACCGGTCGCTCCACCACTTGTCAAGATGGGAGCCACTTCGCTCTCATCTTGCGGCTCTTCTTGGGAGCCGACCGACTGCAAGCCGTGACTCTCCAATTCTTCCATAGCAGCCGCATTGATCGCGGCATCCGCAAGCTTCGCCTTACTGGCCAGACGTGCACATAGCATGACTTCGACTACAAAAAAGGAAGAAAAATCAGTTAGAATCAAAGGAAGGAGTAAAGAGGTCGCATACCTAGGCTGGACGAGAGCCGGGTGCGGATCGGACTCAGACCGAAGATGTAGAGGACATTCTCTAACAATAATTTGTGGATGTCATACTTCTAACCGGCCAGCATGGAAGCGGTGTTGAGATAGTTCGATCGGCTCTTGTACTGTTTCAAGGGAGGCTGAGGCGCTACTTCGAGCTGCCAGTGGGTCGGGAAGTCTGGCTGCTTGGGAAAACGTACAAAAAAGAAATATTCCCTCCAATGCTTGTTGGAGGTCGGCATTTTGTCGAAGAAAACTAAGCCCACTCAGACTTGGAAAAGGAAAGTCCCTAGCTCAGACAATTTTGGATAATAAAAATAGTAAAAGACTCGGGGGTAAGAGGAATGTCGTTCAGGCGGAAAAGAACGACGACTGTACAACATCCGAAAGGAATTCGACACTAGTTGGTGGAGGGAGATACGGAAGTATTTACAAACAGCAAGGAAAAGGGATGAATAGGAAACTGCAGACCGGCGATAAATTGATCTTGAAAGAAGTAAAACAGCTGGGCGGCGGAGAATTTGGTTGATCGCAAGGAGAGGAAAGAAAGACTTGATAATCAAGCAGAAACTCGAATGCGGCTGTCAAACTCTCAGCATCGTCGGCATCAAATCGGGACTTGGTAGAGGTGTACCAGAGCCTAGGGATGCGGGGCGGGAGGCTGTGAGGAACTTGCCATCACAAAACAAGGGAAGGTGAAGAGATGCGAAGGAAAGAAAACCTACTGGCGGAATTATCGCCGGAACATTATGAGACGCAGAAAAACTCGGAAGATGGGGAAGTACAGACGCTGGAAGATGAGAAAGCAAGGGGCGATGGGAAGAAAGCTTACTGGAAAAAGGTCGCTGGAAGAGCAGGGGAAGAGGAACGCCACCGGAGCACAGAAGGAGAGTCGCTAAAGAACTCAAAGAAGTGTGCAAAGGCGGCGACGCACACGGGCTTATAAGCCTGGGGGTTGGCCGACCGGAGCTATCCGATCTAGGTCGCAGAAACCCGGGCCGAGATCTAACCGTCGAATTTGAACCGCCAAACGTCATCACCAGCGGATATCCACCTGTCACAGCAGGCATGCGGCGGCAGTGGGCAGGACACGTGGCGCATCGCCACGGGTCGACATTTAATGAGGGCATAGGGCGCGCTTAGCCTTAATGCGAAGAGATTTGCACGATTTCCTATAAATCTGGATGACATAAGCATGGTTCGTGCTCGCCCAAGATAGCCCAAGAAAAGATTTCACAAGTATAAACCTTCGTTATGCCGATCGGATTGAGGGAGCATACCTACAGCTGATCGACAAGCTTCAACAGGCCGACTGGCAAGAAGCGGTCCCATCCTGATCTGAAACCAAGTAGTGTCGCAGGCCGATCCGGCGAAAAACTACTCAGATAATTGTCCAGTCAATCGAACTTGTAGCCTCCTTCAACTAGACTTGAGGGGGAGGCATGTGATGCCGTGATGATGAAGGGTCCCATCCCGCGGTCATGGTGGAGGTCAAAGTCAAGGTGGTCAACGCGCAAATAGCATCGGTCGATCGGGCGAAGCATGCCCTGACCATGGGAGAAGGCCCCAATCCACCGCCGCCTTCGACACGGGGGTTAAACTACCGACGCTCAATGGATTATTGGACGTCGAACGGAGGAGGCGACGAGGTGCAGAAGCCGGACCAAGCGGCTATCCCGCTCGACCAGACAGGAGAGCTCGAAATTAGCAGAATTCAACTTCGCCCGAGCGGCTACCCCGCTCGGCCTGGCAACATATCTCGACAGTGGCAAAGTGGACCTTCAGTCGAGCGGACACACGTGCAAGAATAGCGAAGGTTCTGTCTGACCGGATGACCCATCAGAGCGGTCAAATTCCGGTCAACCCGCTCGGCCTAGCAGTACACTCCCTTTGATATCTAGCGACATCTTTTTGGGAGTTGGTGCCACCAACACCGGGCATGGACAACTAGAACATAGTACGGCGAAAGCTTCCACTGTCACTTCAGAGATATGCTCGGCCCGTTAAGGTACTGTGTCAGAGACACTTTACTGACAAGTCTTTTCAGGGAAAATTTTGAGAAACGTGCTCGCCTTGGGAAGCATGCACACATGCTACAAGAGCTCTATATAAAGGGGGGGTCCATGCATCGGTGAAGGTATACGATATTCACTGTTTGCACTACAGTCTTCTTATTGTTCCGCTTTATATTTCATCACCGATGATTGACTTGAGCGTCAGAGGGCAAATGTCGGGGATCCCTTCCTTGGCTCAGCACTGACGTAGTTTGTGTTGCAGGTCCAAGCGGAGTCTATTGGCGGTCAACAGGAGCACCACATCCCCAACTTTCCATCTCTTCGACTTTCGGACAGGATGACTTACTATTTTATTAGGAATAAACACTTTTTAATAACTAACTCTCAATTAATTTAGTGAAGTCTAAAATTAAATTAAATTAAATTAAATTAATATCTTTTTTCTTATTGAAAATAATTTCAATGTTTATTAGTAATTTCAACAAACGCATCAATTAGGCATCTAAAGTTTGAGACTCAGCTGCGGTGTATTATTAGGAATTTTTATAATTAATCAATCAAAAATCTAGAATTTGAGCTGCAACATATTATTAGAAATTTTTATCATTAATCAATCAGAAATATAGAGTTCAGTTATAATATATTATTAAAATTTTTCTCATTAATCAATTAAGGAATATACACTGTTATGATTCTCTTTAGTCTCACATCTTAGGATTGACAACACCACGAGTGAGGAAGCTATTGGGATCTTGATGTCCGGCTAAAGGGGGTGAATAGCCAATCACCCAAATCATCACTTTCTACACTCGTTAGTACGCAGCGAAAATACAAAACAAAATACTAACAGAAAGCTAAACCCTAGAAGACAAGAAACACCAAGCAAACTTTAATACGCTTATGTAACGTGGTTTGGAGATAGCTTACTCCTACTCCACGGTTGTCCGTAAGGTGGACGATCTCGATCCATCGGTGGATGACTCCCCGGAAAACCTCCGGCTAACTTAAGCTCTTTGTCAATGGAGAAACCTAGCCACAAACACTTGAATACAAGCACACCGATCACACGAGGGCTTGGGAGACTCTAATAGGGGTTAACCACCTCTATTTTGTCAACCTTAGCCAAGCACCCGGGCTCTCTTAAATAGAGCTTGGAAGGAAACCCCTAGCTGTGTTTTCCGCCACCAGTCAACTGTAATATCCTGTGCCCTGATCCAATCGACTGGTCCAGTTGCCACTCAATTGGTAAAACCCTAACCTTAGGGTTTTGACCCCCCGAGTACATTCACTCAACACCCGTCCTTACCCGACCAACCTAGAGCTAGTCTTCTAGCCTTCTCCATCAACCTCAAATCCCTCGGATATCTCCCCATCATTCACGTCTTGCCTTCTGGAGCTTCCTTCGGCATTGTCCTAATTGTCGGATCTTCCTTTGCCAAGAGACTCGTCACCTCCGAGATTTCAACTATTGTCAAATCACACTTAGACTTACGTTGTCAAGACTACTACATACTTGGACTTACGCCGCCAAGACTCCTCTTGGACTTTTCTCCTTTGTCAAAATCACACTTAGACTTTCCTTATTGTACCTGTATCCTGCATACTCACAATGCATATCAAATACAACAATAAACCTAACTTAAATTTTTATCTAAATATCAAAACCTAGGACACCTATATTGCTCCAATAAAAATTTCTATAAATACCTTGGACTAGCCACATTAGAAAGTATACTTTTTCAACTTTTTAATTAAGAAAAAGTATGATCTTAAATTAATTTTTCATGAGTGAAAGTCCTAGCACCCTTATCAATTTAAATTTCTAAATACTAATTTACACGTATTCATATATTATATTACATGTAATACGTAATACATGTCTACGATGATTAATTATCTTAATAAATCTCTCCTCCCTCTCAGATAAGGGGAAGATAATAACCCTCCGCTCATTCCAATCTACTTAAAAGGCGTCATGATTTACTCCCTTTTACCGGACCTAAGAAGGAAAGTAAAGGAACATTGGGAGCATTATCACCTTTTGCATAAGTGGATAAAAGTTTTTATGAACATTTAAAAATATAAAATTGGTTGGTTTTTTCTTAATGAAGTTAATTGGCCCGAATTAGTGTCTGACTTGGAAGAGTAGAATGTATCGGGTCAGCCACATAATTTACATAGTTCCAGTGGTCGTGCCTAGTCTAGCCTATCAATGAGTCTGAGTCGGGCGATGAGATTGGAGCCGTGAACCCTAACGAGTCGGGTCCGGGCATGGCCAGCCGGGGGCAGTGCTTGACCTAGTTTTTGACATGAGCATGGTGCTCACAAACAAATTGAGTGAACCAATTCAATTTCTAGCTCAGCATAGTCTGTTTGACACTTCTAGTGTGAATGCACAACTTTCTATTAACTACTATAAATACGAAAGTATCATTTACTAACTTCTAGTTTTGAAAATGACATAAATTATAAATAATAATACTATAGTATTTTTATATGTCAATCTTTTAATGATTAAAAAAAATTATAATTAATATTTATACTATTATTTGTATCTATTTATATTACTATTCTTGCTGTCATTAATTAATAGTTATCTGATTGTATAATATACGACTATGATTATAATTAACATAATATATTAAATAAATCAATTCAACTTAATTAAAATTATTAATATTGATATATTAAAAAAATTATTAATTTAAATTTAAATAATTTTAATTAAATTGGTAAAAAATATTTTAATAAAATAATACTTTATATATAATAAATGATTAAATTAGAATAATTTAGGTATGACTGTACCAATGCCTAATAAAAATATTTAAGAGATGAAAATTATATTAAAGTACTATTTTAGAGATTGACAGTGATTTGCTCTTGATTGCTAAGGGATTAGAGATTTTCTCAAGTATATAATAAATTCAAATTTATCACATTATTAAATTGGAAAAATCATTATATATCTGTTAATCTAAATTGTTTAAAATTATGTTCTTCTTAGACTCTGAGAATATTTTAATCGATTAATTATTTAAAAATATAGAAAATATGATCTTCCAACAAATAGATTTTAAAAAAAACTCAACTTCCATGGTTACCTAACCCTTTTATCGTTTTCAATTATCAAATTGAGTTATTTTTTAGAGAAGCGATTTTAAGATTAAATATATATAAGTTGATTCATTCATTCACGTGGCTAAAGCTTCATATTCTCCAAATCTTGATTTACATGGATCATATCATTGACACTTCATATTTTAGTGTTTTCCAAAAAAAAATACATATAAAGTTGAATTATTCAGAAGAAAGTCAACTGTTAAGATTAGGTCAATGGTTAAAGGTTAGATTTCTTCAAATCTTAATTGTGGCATGGGTTCACATACAGATCATACCTTTGTCATAGTTCATACTATAGAGTCGACTAAACTGATTAAATAGTATTTTTTGGAGGTTAACAAAGAAAATTATAAAATATGTATATGAATTTTTCCTTGCACTAAAGTTAATAATAAAATAAAGATAAAAAAAATATACATGTTAGTCTTGCCACCACCAATCACCAAGAAGATCAAATCTAGATTTAAATTATGGGACAATGCAAATTAAAATAAATAAATAAATAAGAAAATGCAAAAAAGGTAGTATGTAATTTATGTAACTATGTAGTGTACCAACATCAACTAGTTTGACATAGAACTGTGTATTGTATAGAACCCAATTTTATATCAAATAGGAGTAAAATTTAGCCTTGTTTGCAATACATAAAAATGCAAGAAGCATACCTAAAGGATGCTAAATTGAAAATCGCAAAGAGCATTCTGAGAATAAAAGAACTCCAAGGGCTGTTTTGCCAATGATAAAATTGTAGAGAATAGTTTGATGGTGATGAAACAGTTGGACACAAGGTTATGCTTGGTGATAATCCTGAAGTTTTTGACAGATTAATGCTCAACTCATCTACAATTGTACAGGGAGAGTAAATTATCAAATACTTGAAACAATCGCATCCAAAACCTCAAACTCGTGAAACAGCAAGAAACAGATCTCCTGGATTTGTTTTAAAGACCTTATTTTCGGGATTTGTGTTCTGCAGAATTCAGCTTCGCGCACTGTCCTAGCAATGAAAGATGTCCAGCCTTTTTCAATCTAACTTGAACTCCTTGTTTTGACTCAAAAGCACAAGAAGTTGGCCAAGCTTGAAGTTTGGATTTAAAATCAGTCAAGTTTGAAAGAGTTGTAGCTGCTAGTTCTAATTACTACCTTTTGCCTGTTGCTTTTTTGAGTTCTCCAACAGAGGAGTCGGTTGCATCCGGGTCCTGATTCATGATCCCTGAAACACAATCAAATAATTTCAGAGCTGTAGCCAAGGGAAATTGAAGCCTTAATCTGCTAAATAATGTAACTATAGCAGAGTGCGAAAATAAGGAATACAGTTGATCATGATACAAAGTTATTCCACAGTCAGACAAAAGTTTTGGGCCATAATAGAGAAAGGTGTAGAATCAAAGTTTTAGATCAGGTGGTTATAATCGATAGTAAATAACTCAAACTGTGTTTGGGAAGCGAGGAACAGCAGATAAGTGACCTAAAAGATTGCAACGGCTTCCTCGGACTGCACGAGAGATTAACTTACTGGTTTTCTCTGTGCAATACACTTGGTGAAAAGGCACACCGATTTGTAGATCCAGTTTGTTCCTTGTGGCTGCTCCCAACATCACAGACTTTTAAACAATTGATTTCATGATTTAGTTCATCTATCCTACTTTTTGAAGCTGCATCCAGTGCGATAAGGGACTGGATGTTATTCTGACAAATCACACCATTTTGGGGGAGAACCTGGTTCTTCTCAGGCTTCGAGTGACCTATAAATTCAGGTGTATACTTCTCTGCTGCTTGAAGCCAAGCACTCTCTAACCTTTGCTCATCCGCAGTTGCTCTCTGACACTGTTGTGCCGACTCCTCTTTTCCTTCTTTAATAGGCATGGGAATCTTTGGTATTCTGCCGTCTGTTATTACTTCATGTGTCTCAGATTTTTCTGCTGCTTGCAGCATGTCGGGGTAACGGATACTATTCACTGGAAGACAAGATTTATGCCTATCTTTGTTGGAAAGGTCACTTGTAGTATTTAATTCTACTTTATTGCTAAGATCCTTTTGCAACGAATTGCCTGCAGGAGATTCTGAAAAAGTTTTTATTTCTTCAACATTGTTTTTTGTTAGAAGATCCAACCTGACCTCCACATTTTGTTTCAAGACCATCTCAAATGAGTTTGTGATGCTGCTCAAAAACCTCTCAGCTCTGGTATTTATCTTATCATCCTCAAATGAAACTAGAACAACCAAGATTCCTGAAAATGGGGCAATTTTTGAAAAGAAAAACTGTTAAGAGGCTAACTTTGATTCAGAATGATAGCAACTAGTAATAGTTTCTGCCAAACAACCGAAAGTGGTTAAGAAAAAAATTGGGATAAGTGCACAATTGCTACAATTATGTTAACATGTACTCGGTTCAAATACAATAATAACCAAACCTTTACCCCACTCAGTGGGGTTGGCTATATGAATCCTCTAATGCTATTAGGTTTGATCCCCTACCTATTCTTCTTCAAATACAATTTATTCAAAATAAATATAAGTGACCTATCAAATCTACTAGAACATTATATCAAGCAATCCACTCTAAAGTTGTAGATGCTGAGCTTAAGAACCGTCATAAAGAACAATTAAAGAAGAAAATAGGAAATCCAAAGGGGTCTGAAATAAATGGGTATCTGCTAGAAATATGCAAATCAAAGAGATTGGAGTGTCGCTGTGCTGTACCATTTTGAACACTTCATGATACATTATTACTTGGGAGGGATTCTGTTCTGGCGGGAAGAGCAGATGCCCCTTCCCTTTGATTACCCAACAGAATGTCATGGAAGAGTCCGTGGATGATTCCATAGGCCAATTTTACTTCCACACAAACATTAATATTTGTAATCTTTAAAATTAATTTTTAGCTTTAGTTATATTTCTTTCATTTCGTAATAATTTATACTTAAAATTTATTCACTTTTTGCAGTGAAAATGCTGAAACAAATAAGACCTTCTCTCTAGTTCTCTATAAACTTAGAATGTATTCCTTTCAAATCCAGCAAAATTAGAACATTTTCAGATTTGAAATACTAAGCCTTGGAAGATTTCATTGTTAATGATGTAATTTTGTTTGAAATGATTGATATTTTTATTAATTTATGTAATAGTATTTAAAATTTATCTATGAGCATTTAATAAAGCATTAAATATTTTTTTATTATTTTTTGATAAAAACCTAAATTAAAAACCTCTTTAATAAATCCAGTGAAATAATTTAAAATTTAATTATTTAATTTGGTTTTGTTTCTTCCAGAAACTATAATTATTAGGTAAACAAAAGATAGAGAGGCTCAAAAATTTTAAAATTTTAGGATGTAAAATAGTATATTTAAATTTCTAAAAATTAAATATATGAAACTCAATTTGAACTCAACTAAATTAAATTTAAGAATTTTGAGTTCAAGATTTTTCAAAAAAAAAAATGGCCCTGAAATGGGCAAAAAAAGGCCAAATCCTCACCTATAAAATAAGATACTAGAGCTTGAAACAATGTAGATATTGTTATAAACTTACGACAAGAAATGCTTCACCAAAGTAAGGACATGACAAAGTATTATTAGTTCATACGAGATGTATTTGTCAGTTGTTGCTTAGGGGGAAATGAATATACATAAGTAATACCCATTCTCTACATGTAATACTGACACATGCTAATAGTACTAACCATCCGAAAACCTGTTTATGGACCACAGACATGTAGTGGATATCAACAACATAACTGCAAAATACAATACTGCAATATACAGTATTGCAGTGCAAAAGGGAATGTCTGTGACAAAATGATATAACAAAAATGAAACTGAGTTTTAACCAGGTCAGTTAATTTACTAGTCAATCTTTGTACAGGACGAAAATAGCTAACCTTCATTATCAGTAATTGATACTAGTTTTCCATGTCCATTTAGCAATTTCTTCAATGTTTTTGAATGGCATTGATCAATGCATCTTCTCCACGTCACATCTAGCTCATCTAAGCTTCCATATCCATATAATTTCACACTTGTTGCTTCATTTGCAAGACGAGTGTCAATCATGGCACCGTCAAGAGATCTCCTGTTACTGCAGAGAGAGAATCACTTATCATTGCCATTCCATATTTGCTAAAGCTTTGAGAACCTAATAAAAAAATTATTGACTCCTTCAGGATGAATAAAAACTTACCTGTCCTTGCAGAATCTGGAGCTATAAACCATGTCAGATATCATACCATCAGAACTTCTAATGCTCTGATTGTTATTGTTGCTAAATTGAATTCTTTCTAAACTCTGTCTGTCACCAAGACGAAGCAGAGCTGCTGTGAACCATGTTGAGCGCTCATTAGAATGCTGGAGTTGCTTTTCGGCAGCAGAAAGAATTTTCAAAGCCTGTTTTAATCTGTCTAACTCAGCTTCAGTTACTACAGATTCACATGTAAAGAGCAAAACATTAGCATCAGATCCCAATGCCATTCATGAAAAAGTGAGACAAAATAAACATGGATAACTGAAATTGATTGTGATGTTAATTCATGAGGCCAGGTCCTCAGTCCCCTCTTTTTTCAACAAAAATAAAGAACTTCATCAACAAAAATTTCCAATCATCCAAACACATCTTCTATTTGATTCCGAATCAAATTTACCTCCTGGATTTCTTAGATATAAATAGGGAAAATGTATTAAGAATCAGAAAATAATAATTTGTCTTGCGCTTAAATAAATATCCAATTAGCATGATCACAATAATCCAGAAACTCAAACTCCAAATAAGTTGGAGCAGTCTCCAATTAAAAATCTGATAAACAAAACTGTTGGCCCAATGATGAAGCACATGACAAAGCCACAAAGCTCTCTAAATTTGATGACTGCATTTGTCCGCCAATTCTATCGTTGCATCATATAGAAAGGTGATACAAAATAAACCATGACAGTAAACAACATTTTTTCTTGAACATTGAGTTTTTAAAGAAAATTCTTTGATTTGCATAATAGATTATAGTTAATGAAGGTTAGTATGTCAGGGTGTCAGATAATTCAATATTATTGGACTACTTTCATTTAATCACTTTTGTTAGAATTCATAGTTACATGTGAGTGTTCAAATAGATTAGTTTCATGTGGTATGCTATATTATTAGTTCTTTATATGTCAAGTTCAAAGTACTCCCCTTCAATTATAACATTTTTATATCTCTTATTTTGGTGTCATAGTAGGCAAGAAATTGTCTCGAACATGAGTTTAATAATCCATTGGAACTTTCCATTATGGATTCTCCACAAAATAGTTAACAAATATCAAAATTAAAGCCTTTTACAAGCCACTGTTTACAGTACATGTAAAAGGATAATATTTAAACCATACTTTTTTATACAAACAATTACAATTCAACAAAAAAAAAATGAAAATTGTGTAAGAAACATCAACCTGAGCAGAACAATGGAAAGATGGATACATATACTCACAACTGTACTTCCCAAGCTTTGTGTCATGAATCTGCAAGTTGTTTAATTTGTATGTACCAGCAATTATGTCCATTATAAGACCAGCTAGCTGAGCCATCAAGGCAGTCGGATCAACACCAGAATCCAGCAGCTCCCTGGACCTTTTAACAGTTTCAGCATTGTCTGATGACATAGCTATCTCCAGGAGATCAAGTAACTTATCATCAGAAACAACTCCAACCTGGAAGTTTCCAAATGAGAAAGAGCTAGTGGATATAGAAACTTGTCTTTACACAGGTAAATGTTGCTTGGCCTATCTGGTTTTGTACTGATATCAAAACATGATAGCAATTTAGTTCTTAAAAAATGGAGAAAAAGAGTGCTACAAGAATAACTTAAGCAAAAAATATTTGATTCATGAGAATTTCGACTGGCTTCTTTGACTAGGAAATGTAAGAACTTACAAAATCTCTTTCATGAAAAGTTGTGATCAATAAATAATCAGATTACTGAAAATTGCAGAGCCCTGACTATGATTACTATGGAAGTTTTGATCATTTCACAACGATTATTTTAGATGCTCATATACAACTTAAGGTTTATTTATATCTCTGTAGAAAATGTTAGTCTCATTACACACTATTGAAAGTTTTTTATTTAACAAAAAGACAACAAAGTTCTGAATTTGCATGTGTTAGTGTGCCATTTGAAATTTACATGGAATGTCAAATAATCCCACTAAAGAACAAAACAAATAAGATAAGAATAGAATAAACTCATATTGTCATGAAATAGAAGACAAGATTTACCAATAATGTAGATTTAGAGCATTGAAGAACTTAATTCACATTCCAACTCATCAAATTCAAAGTTTTCAGGATGGAGAAGATAATAAGGCTGCATCTAGATTGCTGTTAATTTTATCTAAATATGTTTTGTCATCATCCATCTACTAAGTTCATTACAGCATAGCTATAACACGTCAATTGCAAAACAGCAAGTCAAATATTTAACTGTCAAACAAGTACATAATGAGATCACTTTGTTTCTACATAATATAGACAAACTAGAATCAAACTCACAAGATCATTTACAAGAGTAGTTGTTATTGTTTTTCCCAGCAAGCTCAGTTGATCTAGCATTGATTCTGCATCTCTTGGTGAACCACCTGAATTCAAAGCGATTAAATTCATAGCCTGGTTCAGCATCAAGATGCTCTTGTTCACAGATGTTTCTTAATCTGCAAGTAATGTCTTCATCTTTAACCTTAGAGAAAAGGTATTTTTGACAACGTGATATAATTGAGTGGGGCATGTTCATCATGTTGGTTGTGCAAAATATGAAGACAACGCGAGGCAAAGGTTCTTCAAGATACTTCATAAATGATGACCAAATCTTTTGAAACATCATGTGGTAATCATCAAAGAGAAAGATCTTATAATGGGAAGTTGATTTAGACAATGAGATATTTTCCAACAAATATCTAAGTTTATCCAACTTTTTCTTACTTGTAGAATTCACTTCATGCATAGTCATTCTGCTTTTGCTGGAAAAAGCAGTGCACTCAGAACATAACCAACATGGTTTCTTGTCCTCGTTAGACAGACAATTCAAGGCTGCTGAAAATATTCTTGCAACAGAAGTCTTTCCTGTTCCACGAGGACCATGAAACAGATAGGCAGGAGATATTCTCCCCAATAAAATGGCATTGTTAAGAGAGTGAACAACAATGTTTTGACCTATAATTTCATTGAAAGATCTTGGCTGGTATTTATGGCTTAGACCACTCTTGTCCTTGATCTCCAAGTCAGATTCTCCAAGTCTGGTGCTTTCCAATGCATCTTGGCTTTTACAGGTAGACCATCTTGTTCCATCCAATCGGCTTACTGCCTCTAAATCAAGCTCTCCAAGGTTAGTTGATAACTCATCACTGGTTGTATCTGAGGAAGTACCGCCATCACAACTATTAGTCAATAAAGGCAAACCTTGAGAACATTTAGACGTACGCTTTGGCTTGGAATAACCAGAGGATCTCTTCCTTCCACAAAGAATTTTACTGCCTTTCCTTTTTAGAGTGTCTGACAGCGAAGGAGAATTAAGGCCTCCAATTCCTCTATATTTAGTTCTCTTTGACCAGCAGTAATTCATTCCACATCCTTGATCATTAGGTAAATTTGGATGGTCCGACTCAACCCCATCACAAGAAGCTGCTGTACTGTCACATGAATCAACAACACTGGGGTTCTGAGTCCCAAATTTGTTGTAAGAGTTTGTTGATGCAGGAGTACATGATGACGATTCTTGCCTTCTCATCATTCTGGAGATTTTTGAGGAGTATGACAAATTGCCAAATCCAGAATCACTAAATAATGGTGAAGCTGAGCGAGAACAGTGAAGTGTCCATCGGGACAGTGCATGCTTCAACTGTGGTAAATCTTCAGAATTACAGTTTTCAGTATCATCAGATTGCTCAGCTGAGTTAACAAATGCCAAAGAGGTGGATCTGATATCAAGTAACTTTGAGATTGCTGCATGATTATCCACACCTTTTCTTGCTTTGGAACTTTGTCTTGAGGTTCTATCAGTTCTCCTACATAAACTATCTAAATTTGTACCGGTGACTTTATTTGTACTCGCAGGACATTCTGGATATGCATTAGTATTAGGATCCAGAACATGATAATTAGTTAAGTTGTCTTCAGAAGTTTCCATAACTGATAGTTGTTTGTCTTCTTCAATTAATTTCACTCCATCATCAATGGATCTAGTAGATTGGTGCTTCCAATTATAAAGATATATCTTATTGCTCTTTGCTTCACCTTTGTTAAGCATTTCAAGTGATACACCATCACTGGTTTTTCCAGATAAATCACCTATTATTCGAGTTTTGGAGTTTAGATTGGAGGTAGCAATCACAGAATTGGAACTCACTGGAGACCTCCAAGAAGAACATGTTTCAGGGTCACGTAAAAAATGAGCCTTTTGAAGAGCAGTAAGCTCCTTCTTCAAATGAAGTTCACTTGGACCAACACAAGTTTCCACCATTCTTGCACCACAAATTACTTAACTAAGCATGTACAAATCATAATCCCAATTAAGGATGCACTCTGCTTGAAGTATGAATTGTAACTTTCCTGCAAAAAAAAAAAAGAAAAAAAATACCACTCTTGAAACTAGAAAAGAAAGTTAGCAAAAAGGGTAGTCATGGAAACAGGGAAAAAATCGTCCACCATATAATCAGCAAAAGTGGAGAACATGGCATACAAAAGGGTGAGATAAATTGTTGACTATCATCATACTAGCCATCATCATCACAAGCCCTGTTAATCCCAACTATGCGTGGTCATCTACATGGATTTTACCCATCAACATCGGACCCCATAGAATGCTATATTACTAATAATATCATCTGATTAGTCATAGTTAGAATATTCATTAGATTCATGACTAATAAAACAACTTGCCTAACAAACTCATTCAGAAAAGGAAATAAAATTATTCAGACAAGATAATCAACTTAATGTACCTAACTATATATCTATATATATATATATATATCTCAAGGAGTTGTAATACAACAGAATTTGTACTAAATTCTTCTATCAGTGCACTTCTCAAAAACATTATTAAAGGGGAGGTCCGTTGTATGAATCGCCCAACAATTTAGCCCTGGATGAGAAATCATTTGCAAATCTAGTTCCACGAAACCTAAGCAAAGATTAAGTTACAAAAATATACCAGAGGACTAAAAACAATAATTTTATAGATCAAACTAAATTTGCATGGACAAGTCCTGAAACGCAAGTGAAAATATTACCTAACGGAGGAATAAACAAAGATAGGGAAGCGATACCAGGAACCAAAAGTCAACAACAAAACAAGTTTCGATTAAAAAAACGTTTTTTTTTTTTTTACAAAGAACGTAAGGAGGGTACAGAAGTAAGAAGGATACCTCCAAATCTCAAATCGATGGCAGAATAGAAGAGAAGACGGGATCTCAGCAATGTGATAAAGTGAGGGGTAGCTTTGAATCCAACCCAGTACTACTGTTCTAGTAAAGGGAGTGATCGACCCCGGATTTGCGTTCTATTGGCTCGAATCTTTTAGGGTTTGAGCTGGCGGAAGTCACTTCCTAGCTGTTTCCAACAAGCCGAAATTTTATATATATATATATATATCTATATTTAAAGGCGATGATGGTCATGCGTCGGTCGAGCTAGTGTCACCAAATAGACTGTAATCGAGCCGAATCGAGCTCGAGCTCATGTCAGCTTGAGCTCGAGAAATTATATAGGCTTGACTTGAGCTCGAGCTTGATCAAAAAGTTTGATCAAGCTTGAGCTTGACTTGAAAAAATAAATTAAAAATATGTTCAAATAGGGATTTAAATCATAGATCTCAAATACATCAAATGATACGTTCTAACCATAAATTCCTCCTTAACTTACTCTTCATTTTAAAAGTAATAATAATTTTAATTATTAAAATATTAAATTAATCAGGCTCGACGAACCCTCAAGCCAGTATTAAATGAGCTCGAGCTCGGCTCGAATGTTAAACAAGTTGGATCGAGCTCGGCTCGAGCTCGGTCAAATTCAAACTCGAGTTGAGCTTTGACCGAGATGTTCACGAACCGCTCGGCTCATTTGCACCCCTTCCACCAACTGCCAAACTAGCCATCAATATTACTTCCTTTTGTATTTTAATTATATTTTATCCTCTCGGATGATTAAGAAATAGAGTGCTATCATATGAAATTTCGATATTAGCCTAAGAACATATTAACAAGGGCACCGAAATGTACGAATCATCTTTTACCAAATTATTAATTATATTTTATTTAATATTTTGTATTTCCTAAACTATGCTTCTTCGGACCCTACCCTTGTTCTTTTGTTAGGTTTTTTCCATATTTTTTTTTTTAAATTACTAGGATGACAAGTTTCATTAAGAAATTTCGTTGCATAAAAATAAATAAATATAAACACTAATAAATTTAGTTTGTTAATATTTATAAATAAATTTATTTATTAACTTTATAAAATTTATTTTTAAATTTATTTTTAATTAAATATATAAAACTATTAAGTTATAAACTTTTATAATTTTAAATTATTCATAATGCATTAAAAATAGAAAATAATATAAATTTTATGAATAAATATTTTATTTAATTTATAAGTACAACCCAACATTATTAGTCTCAAATTTGACTCCAACTTAATAAAAAAAATTCAATAAATAAGTTCAAAAAAAAGCTCAGTAGTTAAATAAATAAATTTAAAGAGAGGAAGTGTTCACGGACATCCATTCAAACGACTAGTGTTTTTATTTTCAAACAAAACAAAAAAAATATTTTTCCTTTAAAATAGACAACTATAAGAATAAAATCTAAATAAAAGTTATAATTTGATATAAATTGATCTGGATTTTGAAAATACTTTTTTCTTTTGAAAAGGAAACAAAAGTTGCATGAACTAGATAGAGCTCAGTCGAGTTAATGCATTGATAAGAGTTGAGGATGTAAACTGCATCACAAGAAAGTGAACAGCTATATCACTAAACATGATACTGGATAATGCAAGAGTAAAATATCGAGGCATCGTACATTTATCAAAAACCAACTTTTGCGTACAAAATAAGCCTGAGAGATGGCTAGTGTACATCCATGGGAGGAACAAAGAGACATACAAAAAGACGAGCGTAAAAATAGTCTGGGAGATGGCTAGTGTTCTGCAATTTCATACAGACAGTTACACAGATAACATGATACTGGATAATTTGACAAGTGATCAAATATTTTGCCACGTAATGTTGCTTACAGTAGTTCCTCAGAAAAATTGAAGGCCAGATCCCAGTAATGTGGAACTCCAGCATCGAGAAATATCTTCCTAGCAGCAGCTTCACTTCTGCATTGATGGACAAGAAACCTGTTGAAGCTGGGTTTAGCAGCAGTACCCTGCCAAACCAAAGCACAACTGTTGGAAGGAGCACCTGCATCTTCAGAACCCTCTTCCCCGTTGCCCACTGCAGCAGCCCAGTTGATGCGTCTCAGCATCAGCTTCCCGTACCTTTTTATTGGTTTTTTGCCTCCTTCCACAACCACAACACTAATTCCATCTGATATCACAGCACAACCTGTCAACCTATTCTCCTGCGCATTCACATCGACTTTGAAACGTGTTTGTGGATGCGAGAGGTCTTTCATCTTGTAAACAGAAACAAAAGTCTCAAGTGAACTTGGATCCTCAAAAAGCTTCTTCTCTTTCTTTTCACGCCGTTCAGCAGGGGTGAGTTTGCGAGCAATGTTTCTATCAACATGAGCTTGTTCACGCTCAGCAGCAGCACTACGAATTTCCATTTCAAGTTTTGTTGGGTCTTGAGTTGCTTCAGAACCAAGAACTTTCATCAGGTTACTCATCTTAACCTTTGGCTTAGGGGGCTCTAAGAGGCCTTGTCTAACCATCTCTTGCCTATCTCTCTCCTTTGCTAGACGCCTCTGGGTCCTAAGTTTCTTTTGCTCTTTCTTTGTTAGCTTGAGAGGCTGTGGTGGAGGAGGAGCTGACTCTGCAGGAGGTTCAATTGGTCGTGGGTGCTCCACATAAATCGTAATTTTATCCATATTAAGCTTCTGTCCCACATCATCATCATAGGTTCCTCCAGGTAGTAGCGGTTTGTCCCTGATTGCAAAGAGATATCAGACGGGTGATTTTAAGGGCTATAACAAATTATTTATAGTAAAATGTTGTTTCCTGCTATGGACATAAGTACAACCAATGTGACTTCCCTTCAAATGGATCATTCATGAAACATATAGTATTCAAGGATCATAGCATAGTGAAGGTATGATAAATAAAATCCTATATAGCATCTCACCACCACTCGAACTCAGGTATTGCATCCTTCAACTTTTCCTTCTTGATCCTCACTCCTACTGCTATTAAGTTTGGATTAATCTCTGGCTCCGCCTTTGCTTTCTCCAGTTGAGTCTGCTTCATCCTTAACTCTTTAGCTTGTGCTTCTCCAAATTGACTCTGTCGAAAAAGAGTCAAACATAAAGTCAAGCTGGGAGCAAATAGGGGTTTTTGATATGGACACTAAACAAGAAGAAAACAAAGTTTTGTAGCAAACCTTAAATTTCACGATCTCTGCCTGCTTTGACCATTTGCCCTCCTCAACAAACTGAAATGTCATTCTTTTAGGCCTTAATAACTTAGTTTTATTTATTCCCATTTGGTCATCAAAATGAGCATTTGTTGCTGCAATGGCATCTAAGTCCGGCTTTATTATTTGGAATGCCTCTTTTTTCTGCTTGTTAATATTAACCTACAAAAAGAAAAAATAATATTTTCAAAATTAGTGAACATTCATGTTGATGATAAAAAAAATGAAAAATAGAAATTACAAAATAAACCACCTTAAGGGTGCTAAGATTTGTGAGCTTAGGTATGTTTACAACATTTCCATGTTCATCAATTTCTCTACCCTGTGCATCTAAGCGCAATACAGGAGCCTTGGAAGGTTTCTGAGATACCGCCAAGTCAACTGATAACTGTCCAGGGAACATATTAATAAGTGGGGCAAATTCGGGATCCTGATGGAAACCCATTTTTGCAGCAAGTTCCTGTGCACGCTTTACTGCTTCGATGTTGCGCATGTTTGACAACCCCGGAAGGACACCAGCACTTCCAACAGCTGATAAATTTCCTGATACTGCAACCGTAGGGGCACTTGATGTTGCCTGAATGTGGTTTGCTGAGGCAGAAGCCAAAGAACCAAAGTGATCAGGTTGGGATGCACTTGATACAGATGATACTTGTTTATTATCAGTGCTTGAGCTAACAGACTTGTTTAACTGTAAAAAGGAAAACCAATTACTACTTAGATTCTCATAAGGAATGAATAGTACCAATGATACGTAAATCAAAAAAATATTAAGTATAATTACCACAGGAATCTTCTTGAGCTTCTCTGACAACTCCTTCTGCATCTGTAGAGCTCTTTTAGCTTTTGCTAAAGCATCAAGAGACAAGCTGCCCCTTTTGACAGTAACTGAAGTTGCTGTGCCATCTGTACTGGATTTTCCAGGAACCTCATCAGATCTAATACTAACTCCCTCATTTTCATTGGAGGTATTAAATGAAGATACCTTGGTGGGCACAGAATGATGAGGTACACCAAAATTTGTAGAAACCATTGTTGAAGCCAAAGAGGGTGATCCGTGAACAGCAGCCTGCACAAAAAAGAGTTCAACAAAAATCCCTGGATAATCTAAGTCTATAGATTTTAAAAGTCACAATCCGACTAATACTAAAACATTCCAACCAATGAAACTAAAAAAAAAATGAAAGAAGAATCAGACTAAAAGCAGTGACCAGAAGAAGAATAAAAGTTGACTATTTATAATCTCTTCCAGGTAGAGATGATTGATAGACAAAAATTAAACAAGAGAATAAAGCCTAACTACTAAGTGGTATATGTTTCCTACAAACAGAAACATAGCATGAGAGATAATCAATACAGTTCTGTCCCTAGTGGCATAATTATACACGATGACAATGATTCTTTAAGTATAACTACATTTTTCATGTAAGGTACTGTGCACTCCATGTCAAAGTGAAAGCATAATCATGCATATTTTAGCTCACTTGATTTAGTATATAAGTTGGCACTGACCTCACAGACTGAAGCCAAAGTGCATGCATATTCAAAGGAAACAATCCCTGCTAGGCACTGCCTAACTACAGGTGAATTCTATGATAAAGAATAATCATATGAAGGAAAGATAAGTTAACTCTTAGGGGAACAGAAGTGCATTTGGCATATAGCATCAATTAACCAATTCTCAAAATGTTTTTAATTTTCATTTCTCAACTAATTCACATGCATTTGAAGTTTCTTTACCATCATCTTAGTTTCAATTAATTGTTCAAGTACCTTACTTTAAGCCATATGGGCAAGCCAGAGAGTTTGATCAAAGATGAATATGCATTTTAGTCAACAAATGCATTATGGAACCTCACAAACAAAGCCTCCACTCGTTGACACTCTATGCAAAATAGCACATTCTAAACCAAAAAGAATAAAATGTAAAATATAATATATACTATTACAGCACTTAATGAATACTCTAAATGTTCATAATATAAAGGAGCTGTCTTTCCCCAGATCTAAAATGTCCATTTGACCATCAATCATTCTATTCATTGAATTAGCAGAAAACAATCTTACCTCCAAGGCACTCTCCAGATTTCCTTCCTTCAATCTATCTTTAGACTTGTGCTCATCCTTGACCTCTTTATGGTGACCTAATCCATCGCCATGATCCACTTCCATCTTCTCAACCTTCATAGTATCGGTAAATTTTCTCCCCTCCTTTCGTGGTTTCTTTTTATCATCCCCATCACTCAAAATATCATCTTTCACTCTCTCATTGTCTCTTTCGTCGTCCCTGATCTTGTACTTCTGTTCCCTCTTCCTACTCCTTGAGGATTTATCGTCGCGCTTCTCCTCCTTGTGATCCCCGTTCAGACCATCAGCAGCTCGGTCTTCAAAACAACGCCTTTCCTTTCTGCCGTCCCTCTCACCCTCCGAAACCTTAGTTCTCTTTCCATTCTTCTCAACAGCCTCTTCGTCCCGGTGCTCCTTCCTTTTGTTCGAGTAATGGTGACGCGGCTCTTCAGTTAATTCGCAGTCCACCGAGTTGCGCGCCCGACTCGACGAGCGCTCGCGGCGTCGATCGCGTTCTTCATCAGCATCGGAAGGTGTAATCTCCCTAGAGCCATGACGACGGTCATCGTCGCTGTGGCGCTTCTCGTCTGAGTTTTTGCTGCTTCGATGGTGGTGTTCGCGATGGCGTTGCTTGTGGTCGCGGTCCCGATCCCTGTCGCGATTGCGGTGGGAGATCCCGGAGTCTCGATCGCGGTTGCTATCGTGATCGTGCGAGGATTTGCGACTTGATCGATCTCGCTCGGAGATCTTCTCCATGGAATTAGGGTTTCGCCTTCGAGGGGATTGGGGAAAACAGAGGCCCTATCGTCGCAACCCGTTATGATTTAAAGCGCTCGGAGTCAGGATGTTGGAGAGGAGGGTAAAGGAGATCGATTGACTAAAAAGACCATAGAAATGCTCAAACGGAAATAATTAATTCAGCATAATTTTTTATCATTTATTTTTAAATATAATAATAATAATAATAATAATAATAATATTATTAAATATAACATTTATTATTATTATTATTTTAATAATTTTATCTCAACTAAAAGGACGAAATTTGATCCCAAGTTGCAAAAAAAAAAAAAAAAAAAAACAAACAAATAAACACACTCTATCCTTTCTAAATATCATAAAAACATCCACTTACTTTTTATTTAAAAGGATGTCATTATCACGATTTAATCGTATAGGATTCTGTTTAAAAACGGTGAGTTAGTTGGGTATTTGATTGGAAGAAAATTTCAATAGGAATATCGGAGAACGCAAACAAACACTAGAAGGAGATAAAACTATTATTTAGCAGATCAAGGGTTTTTTGACGCAACTACTTCAATAATTAAATTAGGATCTTCAAAAAAAAAAAATAATAGGGCGATATGAAATAGTGGACTCACATATCACTAGCGGAGATTGGGAGGGATTCTTTTTACAATGTCTCCTGTAATCTTTATTCTATATTTAATGAAGTATTATATCACTTTTTGATAACATGTTTAATCATCATACTTGTGTTGTATCCTATAATCTCATTATAGGTATGAGGGAGTATTGTGTATTTGTGTAAAGATATAATTTTCTGATTTTCTGATAAATCCACGTATTCTATTAATGACGAAATAGACTCATTGGGCCATTAGTCAGAAGATGAGTCATGAACAAGAAGCCTAGTTTATCATGAGGAGTGAATGAATTATGATAGTATCCCAAGGGGAGTTGAGCCTTAATGTAAGCAATTGGTAAATTTGGATGCCAGAGATATCGATATTAGCAAATCTGGATGTAATGGGAAGCAAAGCTCCGTAAGTAACTAACAGACTGGGGAACGAGCCCTCTAAAGGAATGTGTGATCGACATTAGCCGATCGAGATATAATGGAGAGTAGAGACCCGTAAGTAACTGGTTCACTAGGGCACTGGGCTCCAAGGAATGTTTTATTAGCCTTAGTTGATCAGGATGAAATGAGGAGCAGAGCCCTGTAAGTATCCAGTCAAGTGGGGAGTTACGCGCCCTCATATTGTCCGATCAACCTTAGTCGATTGGGATGAAATGGGGAGTAGAGCTCCATTAATATTTGGCTAAGCGGAGAAATGAGCCTCTTAGAGTGTCCAATCGGCCTTAGGGGATTGGGATGAAATGGGGACCGAAACCTCATAAGTATCCAATTGAGCTGGGAACTTGGACCCTGAGAGTGTCTGATCGACCTTAGTCGATCAAAATGATGAAATTTCCATCGGGCAGGTTCCTCAATCATTGTCCTACCTTAGACTTTTGACCGTCATCTACTCCGGTCTGGGGACCCTCTTTATTCGTTGTATCACAACCCTCTCCTTCAAATCTAGTTAAAGGAGGGTCTGGAACGACTGACTAGACCCCTACAAGATTTAATTTTTTCAACCAACTCCCTTCTCCCGATTGTCATCACTCCGTTAAATTTTATTGTTGAGGTTATCCATCTCAAAAAGGGGTGTGTCATATGCCATAAAGACACGATAATGTGCGACAATATATGTGATGACGTATCATGGAAATGGTTTGCTTGTCACATCCATCATCAATGTCCTTTCCTATGGTGTTGTCATGTGGTCCACCTATGCTTGATTTTTTTAATTCCCACATAGACGTCTAACAGTTAGACTTTTGGTGGAGTTTTGACTCTTTCAATCAGACAGTTGTGATAGCTAGCTTGCCTTTTGTCTTTGGGATCAGACAACTATGCTTTAACTCTATGGGTTTATAAGTTCCACTGCTCTAGGGTTTTTGCCCACGCATTCTTCTTCCTTTCTAGCACTTGCACGTTCGAAGTCTCTGACGATTCTCTCCTTAGATTTTGACTTTCACCCTTTGTCTGTAAGTTTCTTCCTAACTCTTTGTATCTTTTTTCAAACAATGACTCTTATAGCCCCTTTGCACATTCCAACACTCTGCTAGGTTTTATTGTTGAGGTTATCCATCTCAAAAAGGTGTGTGTCAAATGTCATAAATGCACGGTACTATGTGACAATATGTGTGATGGCGTATCATGGAAATAATTTGATTGTTACATCTATCATTAATACCCTTTCCTATAATGTTGCCATGTGGTTCACCTATGCTTGATTTTTTTTAATTCCCAAAGAGTAGTCTGGCAATTAGACTTTTTGGTGTCATTTCAGCTCTTTCGATCGGACAGTTATGATAACTAGCTTGCCTTTTGTCTTTGGGATCAAACAACTATTCTTTAACTCTCTGGGTTTATAAGCTCCACTACTCTAGGGTTTTTGCCCACACATTCTTCTTCCTTTCTAGTACTTGTGCGTTTAGAGTCTATGACGATTCTCTCTTTAGATTTTGACTTTCGCCTTTTGTCTGTAAGTTTTTCTCTAACTCTTTGTATCTTTTTTCGAACAATGACCCTTATAGCCCCTTTGCACATTTCCATCTTATGATACACCTTCACCCTTTTTGATTTTAATGGCGGGGAGATTGATCAGATTTGACTCACCTTCAAGCTTCCTTAGACTTACCACATCATCATCCCCGACGTTCTTGATCGTCCTCATCTTCCTCCCCCAAGTTATATCACATTTTTCAAAGACCAGTTCCTAGGAGGTCTACGCTTCCCCATTTCTAGTTTCTTCTCGAAAATATCCTTGTATTTCCTTATCCCTCTTCAATAATTAGCCACAAATTCCATTCAATTGTTGTGTGAGGTTGTTATCCTTTTCTGCTTGTATCACATTCCTTGACTGCTCGTGTTGTTAACTACTTCTATTACTCTAAGAAATTGGAAGTTGGGGGTTTTCTTTTCTAAGCCTGAGTGAAGGTCGTTTTCTTTGACAAAATGTATTCTTCTAATAAGGGATAGAAATCTCGTTATTTTTTCATCTGGTCAGACTCACCTATATCCTAGCCAACCAGCTGGCAAATGAAGCTACCCGTAGTACCGGAGTTGGGTAACTACCATTGGGATCCTACTTTTGTTTCAGCGTCGGAGATACTGGCCAACCTGAAGTTCAATATTCACAAATTGCTTCAAGATAACATCCTCTATATATTTGGGTTGAGTCCTATCAAGGTAACTACCCTTCAACTTTGGTAAGGAACTTAGTTTTAATCTTTGTATTATAGCTAACTAAGGTCATTTCTTCTTTTTATAGCTAGGACCGTGTGGAAAACCTCTGTGGTTTTGGAAGCTCAACGAAGGCGAGTGGAACTAGTGTGGGAAAGCTGAGCTGGAAAAATACAATTCCTAACTGCTTAGCTTTACTAAGGATAACACCAACGAGGCGGTGACCAGCGGGGTGGATGCCAGTGATGTGGCGATGAGTATAGGGAAATTGTTGTTACCCTGACCTTCTATGGTGCTCATATGGGTGTCCTCAGAGTCCACCAAGTCTAATGATTCCCTTAGGATTCGATGCAAAAGACACTAATCGACGACTCCCTCTGCTAAGTCTTCCTTACAAGTCCATTCGAGGTGCCCCCCCCCCCCCCCCCCTCCGTTCGAGGAGAGAGATCAACACCAGCTCCATAGGAGCAGCAAGTAGGTGACTCAGACCTGCCCTCAATTGATCCTTCTAGTGGCCAGCTTCTGGTCGAGCTAATGTTGTCGACTGACCCTATCACTGCTCACCCATTTTTCGTCCTTCCACCCCCTCCCCTCGGGCAAAGGTCTGAAATGCTTGGCAGCTTGTCTTTAAGGATTCTTTGGGTGAAGGGCACACTCGGTCATTCGAGTGAATCACTAATGGTTGGGGCCTTTCTGCACTTAGGATCGCAGGGAGGTGAATCTCCAATGGAGGATTCTCTCAGCTTTAGTTGAATATTCTGCGAGCACTCGGAGCAAGCCCTTGAGGAACTCAGTCTGCTGCCTTACCTTAGATCTTCTATTAGTGGCCTATGACCCTTCAGACGATACTGTAGGCACTTTGGAGAGGGGTGACTTTGCTGCTTGTTACTTTTTCGCTAACGCATGTGCTTTGGCCATTATCAACAAATTTAAATCTTCTTCTGATAAGGTAAGGTTGTAAACTTTTCAACGTCATCCATCTTCATGTTCCAGATCAAGCAGAGATATTCTCATAGATAATGTCAAATTTAATCCCTTCTGGAAATGATGAGCTGTGGACTGTTGATGAGCTAGTTGGGCATTGACTAGAAGGCGTTTGACTAGAAGAAGATTTCAACAGGGGAACATCAGAGAACTCCTATAAACACAAAGTAGGAGGAGAAGAAAAAAATTGTCAGTAAGTAGGTCAAGGACCTCTGACGTAGCTACTCCGACAATCAAGTCAAGATACTCAAAGAAGAAGAATAGTGGAGTAGTATGGAAAGTAGTGGACTCACATACCTGCGCTAGTAGAGAATGATCCCTTTTATAATGCTTCCTATAATCTCTATATTTAATGAGGCATCATATCACCACTTGATAACATATCTAATCACCATGTTCAACGTTAGTATTTGCAAAAAGGTCCGTTTCAACCTAAGAATCATAAATTTCCTTAGCGTCCTTGTCCAAAAGAGAAATGAAGATTTTGAGCTATATAATTTAGTCTTTATCCTAATTGGTTTGAATGTAGCATTGCAAAAGACACGCCCTTCTGTCTTTATTGCTATTTATTCAAAGTGGATCACATGGTGGTTAAAGTGATGGTGATTCTTCTCTTATTGAGGGATTTAAAAATTGGAGAAAGAAAGAAAGAAAACAAATTCATGAACATGTTAGAAATAATAGCAGCATTCACAACAAGTGTATGATGGTGACTTATGACTTAATGAATCAAAACAACATATTGAAACTTATTTGGTCAATTAGTCTAGTTAGTTAGTTGTCGATATTATCATGTTCATTTGATAGCATCAATTGATTGCATAAGATTTCTTGTGTGTCAAGGATTAGCATTTTATGGTCATGATGAATCAACAAAATCACTCAATCATGATAATTTTCTTGAACTATTAAGATTTCTTACTTACCATAATGAGGATATCAATAGAATTGTACTAGACAATGCTCCCTCAAACCTCAAATTGAGATCGCTTGATATTCAACAAGATATTTTCAGATTCATTGTCTATTTAACCACTAATTTTATTTTTGGAGATCTTGGTGATGAATTATTTACTATATTAGTTGATGATGTTCGTGATATATCTGTTAAAGAATAAATGATAGTTGATTTATTGTTTGTAGATGAAAGGGAAAACATTGTTGAACGCTTTCTAGGCATTGTACATGTAAGCAACACTACTGCCTTATCACTTAAGACTACTATTGATTCTTCGTTGTGTTAACATGGATTATCTATATCTAATTTATAGGGACAAGGATACAATGGAGCTAGCAATATGAGAGGAGAATTCAATGTCTTAAAAAGGTTAATTATGATAGAGAACAAGTCTGGTTATTATGTTCATTGTTTTGCTCATTAACTACAACTTACACTTGTAGCTATTGCTGAAAATCACATGAGAATTTCTACTTTTTTTTGATGTGGTTGTATAATTGAATAATATTGTTGGAGCGTCATGCAAGCGAAGAGACATACTTCATGAGAAACAATTTAAAAAGTTATTAAAGGAATTTGCTATGATGATATCTTCACTGGACAAGGTATGAATCAAGAGAAGACATTAAAAAGAGCTGGGAGCACACGTTGGGGTTCACATTATAATACATTGTTAAGTTTGATATGCTTATATCCTTCAGTTATTGATGTCCTTTTATTTGTTAAAGAAGAGGGAAAAGATCACAAGCAAAGGGTGCAAGTAAATAATCTATTGGATTGATTTAAAAATATGAATTAATATTTCAAATGCACTTGATAAAGAATATCTTGGGAGTCATGAATGATTTATCGCAAGCTTTACAAAGAAAAGATTAAGACATTGTAAATGTCATGATTCTTGTAAGATCTAGCAAACATCAACTGTAAACTATAAGAGATGATGGTTGAAATTTATTACTAAATGAAGTTTCTTTATTTTGTGTTAAATATGTGGTAGTCACCCCTACACATGGAAGACTTGTTCGTCTTTCATGGGAGAGCATGACGAAATATTAAAGGAATGATAAATTTTCACTATTATCGTGTTGAAACATTTTATGAAATGATATATTTAAAACTTTAAGAGTTGAACAGTCACTTTAACGAGGTGAATTATAATATTATGATTTACTGTTACTGTTTAACATTTAATGTTTGTAAATATGATATAGATTCCGTTTAGAATTATAAAGTTTGGATGCAATTTAGCATAAAATATTTGCAGATGTGATCTGACCTCTTTTAAGTATAGGATCAGTTGGAAATTGATATGTATTGATTATATTTTATGTAATTTCCATCTATACATCCACATTTTGATCTATGTCGTTAATAACATTGGTATTGTGATTATTGTTGGGCTCATTATGATCATATATAGTAGCTATGACCTCTTTAGTCCTGTACCAATGAAGTTAATAGGCAAGATTGTCTACATGTATATTATGTACCCATTAAGTATGATATCAACTAAAGTTACATTCGCGTGTTGTCTATAATCACATATAGCCCAAGTGGAAGATTTTTGGATTTAATATCCTTTAAGGTGGACTCACATGTGACTTAAGAGACTTGCGATACTTAAATCCGTTAAGTGATCTAACTTAAGGTTATTGAATTTCAGGTTATTGAATATAAGTTCAATGTGTAGAACCCTTTACCCCAATTTGTTATCATCTATGTGCTAATAATGGATTGGATTTTTATAGAAAGGGGAGGTTCCTAAGAATTTAGGGTAATCTTGAGATTGGTTCCCCATTGACCTAGAACTTTTCGGCGCCATCATCCCTAAGCCCCTTGGAAGACCGTCGTTCTTCTTTCCGCTGCATCTTTTTTCACAAGGATTAAGCCAATGACGCTATAACACAAGGATGACTTTGCAATCAGGTTCCTTGTCTTACAGTTTATGAATTACTTTGTTATGCCATATTTAATTGATGAAATTAAATCTTCTTATTTTTTTATTTCCTATATGTGAGTTCTTCGTCTTTTAAAATTCATGTAGCTTAGGTTTTTATAAGAACTAACACAATACTAATATGCATAGTAATGTTCCGCGTGACTGTGCAGCTTTATTTAGTGTGTTTGAGCTTATGCAGCTAGTCCATGAAAGAATACCAAATGTTTGGTTCATATAGAAAGACTGACAGTGGTTCATCCCAGGTTTGATGTCATGATAAAAGAATAAATGAGTTTCTCAAACAACTATAGTTACATGTTTACATAGCACAACACAAATAAATATTTGTAGTGTTTGAATCATTAGTGGTGTTGGGCCATCCCTGTAGCTCATCCGTGCTTTCCAAATATATTGAATGATAGACGAAAAACTTTCATAAAAAAAAAAGTAAAAAAAAATATTACCGAGTAAAATAGGAGAATGATGTTTCTTAGAGAACTAATGATGAAAGAGGAAAAAATACATAAAGCATTAATGAGAGAATGAGTAGATGTTCAACTCATTATAAAATGAGACTAAAGTGTAGCTCATCCGTGCTTTCCAAATATATTGAATGATAGACGAAAAACTTTCATGAGACAGAATTGATCATCTCTAAATGAATGAAGAGTAAAATGCTTGCTCTTTATATAATAAATCAATTTCAGGCAATTTAATAGTCAAACAATTATGCAACATGGATACCATCTTCTAAACCTTTTCATGAAGGAAGATGTCATCGGATCTTGTGACATCTATGGGTACAAACGAATTGAATAATATAAAATTATTGATATTTGAATTCGATCTCAAAAAGTATGTGTGGTATTCAAATTCATTTGAAATTTGAAAAGCTAAATAATTTTAGCTCATGCTCGAATCGAAATGATCTTGAATTTGATTCAAATTGTTCTAACTTTGATTTGAACATGATTGAACTTTAGCTGAAGATGACTTAAATTAGAGTTCGATTTGAACTATTCAAACTTTAATCATTCAAATCAGCAATCACTGGTGCTGCATTTTAAAAATCAACACTAATATGGACAAAAGATCACGAGCGACTCACAAACACTCGAATAAAATTTATAAATTCAAATTTAGCTAAAAAATAAATCAAATATGTATAAATTCGATTCAAATTCGATAATTTCTAATATGAATCAAATATTATTCGAACTGGCATGAAAAATTTGCAAACCAACTCGATTCGTTTAACCCTCTATGAGTACATCTTTGCATGAAACAAAGTACAGAGCAAAGCAAAG
Organism: Zingiber officinale; assembly: GCF_018446385.1. Taxonomy (NCBI): domain Eukaryota; kingdom Viridiplantae; phylum Streptophyta; class Magnoliopsida; order Zingiberales; family Zingiberaceae; genus Zingiber; species Zingiber officinale. The sequence goes on from NC_056003.1 coordinate 106,763,568, forward strand.
CAAAGCAAAGCAGAGCCGTAGCCAAATGTTGAGGTAAACAAACAGAGGTGTTCCCTTGTTATCATTGACAATCTTGTAGTGTGGACTCTCAAATGGATTACAGATAAGCATGGCAGTGACCGGTGCTGGGGCCAACACTAGGACTTGAAGAATGGGATCAGTTTTTTTTTTCCACCAAAGAAATTACATTTTAATAGATTTATTTATTTTTCAAAAAAATGGTTATCAATTTAACTTTTCCAATTTTATCTTTGCTGTAGAGATGGTTGAAGTGAAGGGCCTCTCTAATCATTAGAACTTATGTCACCTCAATAATATCACATGAGCATAAAAATCTACATTCTTAAATCTTACATTAGTTAGATTTTTTTTTTCTTTTCAACTTTTTCATTTTAAAAATCTCTTTAAAAACCTCTCATTGAAGGCGCCCTAAAATTATAGGTCTTTATTATTTGAACAAGTGATGAAATGCCATTTTAATAATTAAATTCATAATTTAAAAGTTTTTGTTTCAATTAAGCTCGCCAAGCCTAGCTTCTTTGAGCTCGCTATAACCTTGATCACTTTGGCCTTAGCAGGCGAAGGCATTGCAACAACTTCCAACTATTTAGGCCCTCTATAAATGGAATTGTGGGTGCCTTAAAGGAACTATAATGTTGGACAAGTTCAATGAGTTCGAGCAACCCAAGGCACCCAAAAGAGAACTTGATACACCCAACGGGGCAGAGTAAACTTCATTGAAGTATTATTTCTTCTACAACTCTTTGAATCAATTAATGCGACCGACTCGGCCCCAATGAACAGGTCGCTCTGCTAGAATGTTGCTTTAACAAAGAAAACTCTACTGGAAATGATAAGAAATCTGTTTCACCTTTCTTGCAGTGACAAGTGATGATCCAATATGTGAAGCAAAAAATAATTGACGCAAATGTTTTGTACACTAACCAAATTTTTTACTTCAGAGAATAAACGGAAACATGATTCCATTACACTAACCAGACACTTCTTTTGATAGAATACACTAATTACAGTCTTCAATCAAGGTACAGCTGCCTTCATTTTTAGAATCTTCAAGTGCTCGGACTCTTATCTAGCCTGCAAGGTAGCAATACAAGACAGTATGAATATACCTTTGAGATTCTGACGACAATTCAAAAAAAAAAAAAACAAAGTTATAAGGAACATGGATGGCTACACTGAGTATCTCCTAGAAAGCATGCCAATGCTAGTAATACCTAATCTTATATCTACCAGTCAACACGAAAAGCATGTGATAAAGAAAGATGCAGCATAGAAAGGAAGTGAGCTTTGATGCATGCTTCAGTTATGAAAAGGAACAGCAGTTAGAACATGATCCAAATGGCACCTTTTCTCACATTGAATGCACAGTTTGTCCAATCTGCTATATTACATATATGTTTCCAGGACAAACATATCTAGGAAAGGATGGTAAAGCATTGGAGCAGAACTGTAGCCTATGTTATTGATTGAGGAGAGCCTATAACATAGTTGAGTGCACAGTTTGTCCAATCTGCTATATATACATATATATATCCAGGACAAACATATCTAGGAAAGGATGGTAAAGCATTGGAGCAGAACTGTAGCCTATGGTATTGATTGAAGAGCCTATAACATAGTTGAAACATGGCTAAAATCTGTGTAGCTGGTCAAAACAAAATGGTTTCAGCATCGTGCTCTTCCAAACCGAAGTTTCGGTGGCCGGCCAGAAAGAAACAGTGTTAGCATAGTGCATGCATAATTCCAGTGGCAAATTAGAAGGGAAGGCAAGAAGCATCCTTCACGAGTTGAAGATAATACTCGCTGAACTTGTGCAATCCCCATGGAGTTGTTCACGAGCTAAAGACAACCCTCGCAAAGCTGTTTCTTTTCTAGATAAATTAATTTTGTCAAAGTTAAATTCAATCAAGAGGTACACATCAAATAACCTCAAGGGTATGATATTAAGGATATGGAACAGAAATTTTACAAGCTCCCGAAAGTTCTATATGGCTTAAACAAGCTTCACATGCATGGAATAATAGGATTGACAAAGAAGTTCAAGGGATTCATCCCTTTTTACATCAATTAGTTGACGTGACTAACTTTCTTATTTTCTATCTCTATGTTGATGACCTCATCTACATGAGTATAATCATGCAAGTTCAATATTTATCAAAGAATTCAATCAGAGTCATGCTATGAATTTTAAATGGATAAATGCAAGTCTACTTTTACTACTATGTCCATGTGAAAACTTGCAACAAGATGATTTCTCCTTGATTTATCTACTCAACAAAAGGCCTAACACTGTGCAAGCTACGCCATTTGAAGATTCATGCAGAAAATACATTCTAAAATCTCTCTATGTACTAGGCATCAAATATGCTAAAGAAAGTGACTCAATTTTAAGAGATCTATTAGGTTAGGTCAGTTAATGACTAAAAAAGCATATCTGGCAAGATTTTTTAATTGAGATTGAAGATGATTTGGTAGAACTCAAAGAAGCAAAAATTTAATGCAACTGCTGAAGCAGCATATACAGTCCTCTGGTTAAGAAGAATTCTCTCAGACTTGAAAGAAATTGAAGCTCATCCAGCTATCATCTCTTGGATAACATACCAACAGTTGTAAGGATCAAGAATTCATTTTCCACCAAAGATTAAAGCATGTTCCAATTGGACACCATTTCATTTAGGATTTGTGAGTAAAACGAAATATTGATAAAATTCATAAGCACAATCTAACCAATCAAGGTTGTGACTGTTGAAAAGATTGAAAAGCACATGGCCCAATTAGACACTTAAAATTAAGAAATATTGCGAATTGAAAAGGATATAATTTGTAAAATTGTATTGAAGTTTATGCATGTGACTTTTTGATTTAAGCTCTCTTAGAATCTCAAATATTCTTCTTCCTAGGCAGTTCATTGAATATTCTAGATTTCTCCTTTGTATTATAAATGGGCGCTCAACATGTACTATTTAGCGAAAAAAGAAAGCAATGCAATAAAAGCTTCTTCTGCTACTATCCTTCTTGTGCCCGGCTCACTATTCTTTTGCTAAGTGCCAACATTTAGAAGGGCCAATCCTAGCTAGTTCTCTAAAAGAACAAACATAATGTATGACTTGGACAGGAATATGAGTATCTGATGTGGTTGCAGATATAAGTGCTCGACAAACTACTTCAGAAGCATTCTTGCATTTACCAAGTCTTATCCATGAGAGAGTAGGTAGGTCTTTATTTGTCAAACTTGCACTGAATAAACATTAGATACATTGCGGTTTTTTCATTTTTGTCTAGCTTATGTGGGTTTTAGTTCTTAGTTGAATCTCTTCTTTCTTTCTTGTAGTCAATCAAATGGATGAAGCTTTTAAAGTTTATTTCTCCTATAGCTCATTTTTTTCAATAATTTATTAAGGATTTCAAGCTGTTTGGAAGTAAGGTATACTAGATGAAGCTCTTAGTACACTTAATTTAATAGAGCTCTCCCCGCAGAACCAGGTAAGTAAACTAATGTTATTATCAGACTTCACTATGTGGTCAAATTATATTAGGTAGGGATTGGTCAATCTAATCTTGTATGAAGATTTATCTTGTCTGTCATGCACATCTAACATGTAAAATTGAAAAAGATTCATTAGCGTGTAAGATAAATGTGGAGATTCAAGTTCACTCTGCAAAATATAATTGCCTTCAGCTATATGGAGTTAAATAGTTAATGATATTTAAACTCTGCTAGTCAAGTTATTGTAGCAAATGTGACCCTAATCTATATTAAGAGAGAGGCTAAGCAAAGTCTAAAGCTCAAAGGATCTACAAAAGTTGCATTGAAAATTTAAAAATAGACTATGGCATCAATTGAAATCCAACTCTGTATGCCCTGCTTATTTCTCTTTCTTCAAACTGAAGCATCCTTACTTATTATGCATTTTTCAACCGAAAGCATCATCAGTGACCCAATTCATTAATGTCTATAGTACCAACTTTGTACAAAGCTAGAGGCTAATTACTTACTCAGTTTACATTCTCTGCAACAAGAATTGTCAGAAAAAATTGTATATAAGCAAGCACTACTTGTCAGCTTCATGAGAATTGTCTTTAATATCATAATACCAGAGAGGTTACCAATAAATAAAGATATTATGACCAGTATGACTCTCGCAAGTCATTCTTTTTGAAACCATGAACATCCAGTGTTACCTCAGAACGAAAGTCACACTGAAACAAAATTTCAATCCCGAAGACCAAGTTCAACTTCAAGCTCATTATCCTCTTCAAACAGCTTCAACAAGCGAGCATATTGCTCTTCTCTCCTTCTTTTTTGCCACATCTTGAATAAGAAAAAAGACAGCAGTATAATAATAGCCACTCCAAGGCAAGCAAGGAAAAGCTCGAGCCCTGTTTTGCTACTAGAACTGTGATTGCTAGTTGTTGTTGTTGAATCCTTAGGAGATGATGGGTTTTCAGATAAACCTAAGAAGAAAAATAAGCTGCTCAGAGTGAAAACATTGGAAATGAGATAAATAGGAACACCATATAGTCTATAACTATTAAACCTACTGAAATACTTCATTCATCACAAAAGAAGTCAATCAAGTGCAACAACTGAAATAACTCAAAAAAGTTTCCAGATATTTTGCTTAATTTTACTAATTTAAAACATTGTTTACCAAAGTTCCAGATAAGCAAGCTAAAATATAATCACCAAAACAAAGATTTTTAAAATTTCTCACTTACACGCATCCAACACAGAAAAAATCAGGCCATTCAGGAATTAAATAGTCCACACGATTTTTCCTACTCCAGTTTTTTCTTTCATTATTAAAAGAGAGAAACTCCTGCAATCTGAATATAAAGCAGCCGTCAATCAAAAAAAGCAAGGAGTAAGTTTCTACCTCCATTCGCCCGTATCCTAAAGAAGGAGATAGTTGTTCATAGATTTGCCTAACGAAGAGCAATTAACCTAACTAATCTTTCAACCCTTAGAGGAATCAAATGAAAAACATTACTGCTAGCCTAAGGAAAGAAGCTAACGCATGAACCACAGAAGCAGAGAAGGAAACATGAAATTCCAGAACAACTTCAAGTTAGAGAAACAGATCCAGTTCTAAGATCTCGTTTTTATTCCATCAACATGGAGCAAAACTCACCAATTGTAGCAATTATCACGGAGTCGAACTCCGCCCAAACCAAAATCAAGTATATTTGATCACCGATTAGATCTAGAGCGAACGAAATCGAGAGAAACCAACAAAACAATGGTGAATGAATGAAATGATCACTTCTTGTCGTAAATAAGCAGGTCTATAAGCATCAAAAGAAGGAAATATTAGAGTCGAAAAGAATTGTACCCGTAATTAGATTCAGAGAGACGGAGAGAACGAGGAGCAGCAGTCGCGTTCGCGTAGATCTCCCGCTTCCATCTCCAGTCATCTCTCTGTCTCGCTCTCCGTCTTGTTTGTTGTTCGTAAGAATAAAATGGAATATTACATGGGCCGATGGTTTAAAAGTTGGCCCATTAATGGAGACTTACAAAATAAAATGTTTATTTTACTCTTCTTGAAATTGCGTTCGTGGTTGTTGTGCCACGTCGAACTCGACTGCTCCGCTTCACGATCACGGAATTTACCTCTTGATCTCTCCGTCTCCACTCTGGTGCCCCCCACGAATCTCCTATTCCCCAATCGCCGCAACTTCCCCGCTCTAGATCGCCGGCCTCCGCCAACCAGATGGCTTCTCCCGCCCCCGCCTCTCCCCCGCCGCCAGGGTCTCCTGCCGTCGCCGATCGGGGAGTGCCAACGTCTCCTGGTGATTCCTCTCTCCGTCGATTTGGACTTGCATTTCTCGCGACACTGGTAGGTTTTTAGGGTAGGTCGCAACGCAGTTAGCTTGTTGCTACTTGTGGGTTACTTACAGAGAGGAGTGTGCGTTGAATGGGAACCGTTTTCGGGATAATTGGGAGAACCTTAACACTGTGAGAGGGTTAGGTGGGTCGCGAAGCCATAGTAGCTAGTTGGTGAGACACTAAATGTGTCGTTTCTGACATTTTGATTGTACTAGGAAAGTACGATCTTTTTATCGATTGTTGGCTACAAGCCAACTGGGCTGTAGACTGATAATCTTTGTTGCGCAGTTACTTGAT